>NW_018736413.1:0-26661 GCF_002204515.2 Aedes aegypti
TAATAATACAGTGCATTCATCAACTGGACATACACCTTTTTATTTAGTCTATGGGAAACTTTCTAATGTACCGTCCAATTTAACAGAAAAATCAGAAGAACAAAATTATAATTTAGACGAATACACCACAATTCTTAAAATTAAACTTAGACACGCTCACGAAGCCGCTAGGAAACAATTGTTAAACACAAAAATACAAAGAAAAACTGATTATGACGAAAACAAGAAACTTGTAAATTTTAAAGCAGGAGAACTTGTCCTCATCAAGGACGAGACATCCAAAAAACTTCAAGCGAAATATAAAGGTCCATTCAAAGTCATAGATGATTTAGGAGAAAATATCCAAGTAAAAATAAATAAAAAGTTGGACACTGTTCATAAAGATAGAATAAAACGATACTTAGGACATGTGGTGGATAAGAAAAATAAAAACGATAAAAATGGTGAAGAAGAAATATTGGAAGCAGAAAACAAAAGTGAGGAAGAAGAACACGTGAAAAATTAATAATTCATGATCTAAACATACTACTTACTTTTATAAATAAATTGTACATATTGACATAACCAGTATAATTTGTAAGAATACTTCAAACATTTATTTGCATACACTATACGTTTTATTTTATATTACTGTTCTTATTACATACATATTACTTTTTATATTACTTCTACTATCTTATCTTATTAAAAATTGTAAGTTTTGAACTTACATTTTTTATGTAATTAATTAGGGCGTGTGGTGGATACATGGCTTAAGTGGTTTGCGATAAACGCAACCCAATAAAGTAAACATGGATCAGCATAAACGCGATCACGCCATCCGGGCGATGAGGCGCATTTATGCTGAGTAGACAAAAAAGGTTCACGTAGCCACCGCGCGGACCGACTGCATAGCGTAAGAAGTTGAAACGAATAAATGATTCAAAGTTATACCCTTCAACTGAGCAGACGTGCTTACTTATTGTGAAAGACCTCTTCCACCAATTTGCGATCACTTATTGCAGTGGCATTACTATCAGTAGTCTTATATGAAGCTTAAATATACGTAGAAAAAATTCTTTATAGATCATGCATATGTAATTTTCTTCATTTCTCACTTGAAAAAAACATAGTGAACCAATAAACGAACTGCAAATAAAGAGGAACTTTGAAGAACGACCGTCGCGTTTCTTGACCATGTTAGTTTTCCAAATTATTGCTTTCGTAATGCTGGTCCGTTTACTGAGTTTGTAACAACAGAACATACTAAAATCTATAATCTATGTACCCCAAATACATGAATTTTGATCCCACATATGTTGGGACATTATGTTAGAATAAGTCCCATGCTCACGCAAGCCGCAGATGGGAGTGGGTTGAACCAATACGTCGGCGCTGGTCATTTAAAGCGTAGTCCTTTATAACACAAAATCAATGAAAATCTTGTATCACCCCACACTTTTCATGGATTATAAACTGTGGACGGTCTCTTTTTCTGATCCTGCGCTTTTTCTGAAAATACAGAATAGCCAAGCCGCAAATCTACTTAACGATACAATGTATTATCCAAAAACTATTGAAATTTCCATTGGTTTTTGTGAAGCAGCCTGTTTCCGTTTATAAATTGGTAGTCCTACGGTGCCTAAAATGGTAAAAATAAGAATTAAATTACTAATATTCCAGGCAGAACAAAGAAATCGTAGCCGAAAATAGAAACAGTGAAAATATTTGAGAGTTCAATAAACAATTTGAAATCATTGCCTACAAAGACCCAAACCATAAAATCTGTAGCAAGCAACGTCAAAATCGAATCAACCCCAGCAGTTTTATAACTAGCGTAAAAAGCTGGATAGGGCTCCCTGAATGCGATGTGCCACGAACTGCTATGAGCCTTTGTACGCGCTATAAATTCTTTTGTTCTTTTGACTTTTACGTGTGTTGGTGTTGTCTCGCTCTCTCTCACGGATAACTTGAAAACAGCGCACAGTAAAAGTCAATCGTTTTTATAGCATGCAAAGACTCGGTAACAACAGCGGCAAATATATTGATTTTAATAGTTCGGCAAACGTCTCGAAAAGACAATATGCAGCTAGATCGCATGTCGCAGCAGAGATGGTGGAGGAAAATCAAGCAGAAGCAATAGAAAATTCTTCTGCTGGATCCTACAGCATTGGAGCGATGCAGGGAAGTTTCAGTTCCAATGTATTCTTGTCTACAGTTGTAGTAGCATGATGGCGATCAGCTGGCTCGTGCCCTGCTGGTGAACGTGATGAACGAGCGGCTCTGTCAAGCGTTGAAATTGAAGTGGAGAACAATATGTATTCGGCAGTCTTCACGGTGCGACATGAACGGGATGCGCACTGATGTTTTTGTACGCAATCGAACATTGCACCCAATGTTTGAGCCATGCAAGGTATTTTGTACATCAACTTGAACACAAGTGCAGTGTACAAGTTTGAGCACCGTGTTCGTACCCGTGTACAAACCCGAGTACAAACGAGTGTAACTGTACATTGGTTAATACACAGCTAGCTTGTCCATGTTCATTTGTGATCTTGTTCATATGTTTTGATTTGCATAGTGCGGCTTGTAGTGATATATTTACAGTTAAATTCTTGTGGAAGCTCGTGGCTTGCTGGTTTGAAGACTGTAAGTTTATTAATAAATTTGCTTGGTTTCAAAGTTATAGTTCGTTAATTCGAAAAAAACTGTACTGTGTAACATTTAGAATTAAAAATAATAATAGAATTTAAAAAAGAATAGAGTATATATCTCACAACTCAACCGATTCTTTTATCAATTTTGTAGAGGGCGATTTGTAGATTTTTGTGTGAAATAGTGTCTAGGTGGGTCAACCGAGAATATTATTTTAACGAGAAACTTGCGACGATCGACGCGCCACCATAATCCATGTAACGGAGGGTATTAGAATTAACTTGGAGGTGATGATTTCGCAATTTGGAGCTTAAAATCATCTCCAAACACTAGCGATTTTGCGGTGGGATGTTGACGTTTGATCATGAATTGGAAGGAACTATATATATATATATATATATATATATATATATATATATATATATATATATATATATATATATATATATGTATTTTACTTTGGTATTTTTGAAATTTTAGCCGTTACGCTTGCATTAAAACGCTAGTCACCCCCCTCTCCTCACCCTATAGCTTTCCAATTTTGTGGATGATGGAGCCAAATTAATTTTCCGGAGTCTCCGTTTAAAAAGTGTAACGTTTACGTTTCAAAACAACCCGGGCAATATGCCCCTCCCGTAGAAAAAACGTCCACAGCGTTATAGAAATGTTTCCAAGGAGAATTCCACCACCTGCTAATCTTAAAAGGGTACATTAGCAGTCGTCTTCCGGTAAAAGTTTTTGTATTAAGTACAAAAGTAAAGAATGAGCTTCATCCCCCCTGAGACTCGCTTATCAAAAGCAAATTTTTAAACCAAAAACCTGATATTCGATATTTTTAGAATTTCTATTGATTGTTTATACTTTTCAAAGAACATATATGCGCAACATCATTTTTTCGCGAATATTCAAGATATGTAATCATATTTATGTGTGAAAGAAGCCTCAATCCCGTGAAAATGAAGAGGGGCGTATTGCCCCGTTGGGGCGTATTACACCCAGTTACCCTATATCAAAATAAGCCCTTTATCAATTCTTTGGTGAGGTATCTGGGTTCGTCCTAACTTGGAGAAAGCCTGCTTCTCAGCTTAGTGTACGATGAGCACTTCCATTAGAGTTCCGGGCATTAATTGAGTGCTTTCTATCCAAAGTTTCCATTTTTCGCATTTGTATGTCGTGTGGCAGGTACGATTATACTCTATGCCCAAGGAAGTCAAGGAAATTTCCATTACGAAAAGATCCTGGACCGACCGGGAATCGAACCCAGTCACCTTCAGCATGCTTTGTAGCCGCGGACTTTAACCACTAGGATAATAGAGAGGCCACCACAAAAACATAAAGTAGTGAAAAACAAGAAAATTGATTTTTGGCCTCTGTGCGGTACCACTGTGCAACCGAACTCCACCAGGATGCTCTCAATTCACAGTTCTGAAGCTCTTGAGTCTGGAAAAATCCTCGGAATTTGTTTCATTAGCCCTTTGGGCTCAGTGTGAGCAAACTTTGTCGTTGTCGACAGCGGTGGTGGAGGTGGCTTGGGAGCTGCAGTGACTTCTTCGCTGAAAGTACGCGGTGAGCAAAGGGAATATCATAAAAATACCATGGGCAAAGTTCTCACGGCCTCCGGCCGTTGGAAAGGATTTGATTGGAGTGAATTGAATCGGCCGGTTTGAACCATGATTGTAACCAGGCTTGAATCAGGGATGGCCACAAGAAGCACAGGGAAATGCCTCTGGATGCCATTCTTGTTGTGTTTTCGGTTGAGTGTAGCTCTGTGCTTGGGTAGATTTTCTGCGGAAAAGGGCATTTTGAGTGGATGAAATTTGCTTGGAATCTAGTGCAAGGTTTGCACATCGAGACAACAATTATGATGAATGGGTTCTGCCGGGTTGGTAGGAATGGTTCGGCTGTTGATGCTATTTTACGTTCCATGGGATGGCGTCCGTGGAATCCTCATTCCTGGAAATCATGGTAACATAGCCCATTGGAAGGAAGCGTGGGAATTGCTACTGAAGCAGTTTTGTAGAAAATAAGTCAAAAGGGGCCTTCCTTAGCCGAGTGGTTTGAGTCTGCGGCTACAAAGCAAATTCCCGATCGGTCAAGGATCTTTTCGAAATGGAAATTTCCTCGACTTCCCTGGGCAAAGAGTATCGCCATACCTGCCACACGATATACGAATGCGAAAAAGGCAAATTTGGCAAAGAAAGCTCTCATTTAATAACTGTGGAAGATCTCATAAGAACACTTAGCTGAGAAGCAGGCTCTGTTCCAATGAGGACGTAATGCCAAGAAGAAGCTAATCTTCTACGATTCATGTATTTTTTTTTCATTGTTTGATTAATCACCTAAAATTCCATAGAAATGCTTGGAAGTATACTTTACTCAAAATCTAACAATTGACCAAAATGTGACCCACACTTCTATGAGTTTAGGCTCCTCAAATTGAAAGGATATTAAAAAAAATAATCTCGCGTTAGTAATTTTAAGATTTCACAACCAAGAGACACTTGCTAAACGAAAAGACATACGGCTTATTGCAGTCTCTTCGATAACTATTGGAGCATCTTAAAATTAAATACAAAAAAATTGGTCAACTACTCTTATGGCCGAACATGTGTTTACAGTCTTTTCCATACTTTCGATCGAGTTGCACTTATATTATAGGTTCTCATTTGGTAGTGATTCAAACTTTTGCTTTAAATCCAAGCCTTTATTTTTTGTGAAATGTGAACGACGATTTGTGTTTACCAGTTTTGCTTCGACATATGCGTCTTCTGTATTTTTACGAAGTTTGAAACGTCCAGATGGCCACCAACGAAATTCTACCGGATTTGACATACCGAGCGAATCACCCATCCTCGACGTACGTAAACGTAATCCCTTCAAATCACTGTCTCTGCAGAGCCGGAGAGCTCAATGGCCGAACACGAGATTCAATGTGCTTATCTTGATCTTGAATCGGCCAAACAGCCCATCAGCTGAGTTCACCGTATCCAGATCGGTATCCATCGATAGCAGGATGTCGATTGCGAGTATGAATGTCACAATACTTGCCGAAGGCTGCCGTCTGCTTATTTAGATCTCTCTAAACATATGTGACAGATCGGGAGGGTCCTCGGCGAAACTTTTTTGAATGGGATATTCTTCAACCGTTGCATCTCCGCTGCTGATGCAACGACACGGCATGGAAGCGGAAACTGGGAAAGTAGAGTAGTACTTTATAACATGAGATGGCCTGCTTGAGCCATTTTTCCTGCACAAACAGCAGGATAAATGCAGCGTTTCTTATCGGTGGTCGTCGATCTTCTGGGAAACTGACAGCAAAAACGCACACAAGATGAATAGTACTGGCGCACGTTCCGGGACGATACTTGGCGTGGCGACGAACGGGGAGAGAAGCTTTCGTCAGAGCCAGAATGATTCGGTGAAGATTAATGTGATTTTTGTTATTCCCCACGCTGGAAGTTGGCTGGCATGATGCAACAAACTTCAGCGCTAGTGAGCTCACAGGAATTTAATTCACAAATTTGTATTCATTACATGAGCTTGAGCTCGCAAACTTTGCTCGGTCAACATCCGCCATCCAGCCAGGAGATAAGCTCTCGCATGCTCATAACCACTGAAGTCCAACGACTTGACGAATTTGCTGATGAAAGATTCGCACTGTTTTGCTGCTGCAGGGGTTGGCACTTTTGAAGGAAAGATTTTGTTTTATAGATTTAATAAATTTGATTTACGACAGCGCTGGTCCACTGGCCGAGTCACGGAGTGTTTGCTTTTTGCAGCGAGACCCGGGTTATAACCCGAAAATGGTGGGACGTTTTCCCCCTTTGCAAGCCATCCCGGGGTAACAGGTCATGAAATGTCAATAAATCACATAATCATGGACATAAAACATATACGGTAGCGCCAGCCAGCACTGACTGTCTCAAGCCGGTGGATGAGAACTTGAAGATTTGGCACCGAAAGATTTGCGTTGAATCATTCGGACAGGAGAGACCCAAAATTCCGCAAATATCGTCGTAAAATGAGCTCATGGGTGGAAGATTTTTGGGTCTCGGTAGCATGCGGAAGCAATCGAACAGACAGATTTAGTAATAAATTCGTCTAGGAATGTGCTGTCTATTGGAAAACAAGACCTCCCACTGCGAGCAGTGTCTGTTTGAGGTGATCTAATAAAAATTACGAAACTTGGAATCCATAATTGGAAGATGGGATATGGGAATTTATATGGAGATCCCAAAATCCCAAAATTATTTGGCTTGATTGTTAATGAATTTAGAAAAGATAACACAGCAAAAATTTTGATTACTATGACCAGGGCCGCATTAACGGGGGGCGAGGGGTGCCATGGAGGGGTTATAATGGGTCAAAATTTAATTTTTAATACCTATCCAAGCAATTGTTTGAAATATTGATGTAGAATTTTACCGGAACATATTTTCCAGATGTATAAACTTACCAAGAAGAAAAATCGGATTTCTATGGCAAATAATAAATTTTAAATATTTCGTTGAAAACAAGCATAAAAGTACTGTTGATTTTAGGGTGTCATATAACACTACGTCTTTAACAAGGGCCAGCACTGTTTCAAAATGTTCATCATAAACATTGTTATTGGGACAGGACAGCAAAGCATAATTCCTCTGCTACGTTCCTAATGCGAACCAATTCCAGTTGCAATGACCCAAGGTCACTCCCTTGATGGAGTGAGAATGGGTCAATTTTCATACATTCATGAATCAGTGAAATCGAATGAATCGAATTTCAAATAGTTATTCAACATTTATAAAGACATAACACATGAATGTATCCTTATTCAAAAGCTCATATAAAAAAAAGTTGTGTGGGGAAAGGGTCCCAACAAGATTCTGGCCCGGGGCCTCCATATTCTTAAATCCGACCCTTACTATGACTAATTCACTTTTTTCATGACGAATATTATTTTTTGAAATTTATTAGGGAAATTTGTCAATTGATGAACAGTTAAAATGCATGCTTATTTTTTAACAAACCACAAGAAATACACTGACTGTTATGGTTACGATCATTTATTGTGTTCTTATTTGAGTATTTGTCTGCAAATCAGATGGTGATCAGTTTTTCAGCCTTGTCTCTCGGCTGATGAATAAATTTAACTGGTTTGTTACAATGGTAAATATTTCTTTGAACTTTTCGAAGTTTCGTTCATATTTATATAAGGTGATCTAATAGAAATATAAAAATATAAGTAGTAGAACGCTAGTGGCGCTGTTATCACAAAATAAAATTATTTTATCTATACTTTCTGTTGAAATTTTTGATTGCTAGTTCGATGCCATGTTGTAGAGCATGTTTTGTTTTGGTCGGAAAACTTGATTTGACACTTATAGACCCGGTACTCAAGCTGTCAGAGCGTGGCAAACTAGATGTTAGTCACACGAACAGTCGCGACATTAGCATTCGAAAGCTAATGCTTCTACTGGTGATCTAGACCTGGCAAACGTTGTACTGCCCAGTTGGTTATGCAGTAGGTTGTGCAAACATTCCCATACAAAACGTCAAATTTTGATTGCTCTTATATTCAGCTTTCCCGGTAGATTTCCACAAAATATATTCCTTACAAACATTTCGCAGCCTTTGAAGTAACGAAAAACGGGGTAACTTTGATAGTTTTTTCGAAGAAAACTTTAATATTCATGCATGCTGTTTCAAAGAATTATAATTTATATTTTAAAAAGAAGTACAGGCATCCTAGCTATTGATTGCAGTTGATAAATTGTCAAAAGATTTATTTTGAATAGATATATAATTTTTCATATAATCGAAAGTCGATTTTTTGTTTTGGGGTAACTTTGAAAATGGAGCAAAAATCAAACAAAATTGAATGAATTACGAACATTTATAGGCCATTGCGTTTATCTTTATATGGAAATTTCTGACTTAGATTCAAAAAAATGGTCACAGTTAGTTCTCGCTAAGAGATTTGAGACCATATTCAAGTTCTATTGTAACTAGGCTATCAAATATAAATGAAAAACTATTCAAAACTTCATCAAATAGTGATTGTAGTGCAGGTTGTTTGTAAACGTTTCAGACACGATTCCATTTTTATCTTATGTAGACTTGTTGACCCGACAAACCTGTTGGTAATGTGAAACAAAATTCTACTAAAAGTTAAGTTCTTCAACTTTTGTACACATACATACGTCTGAACACTTTTAAGAATATAACTGTGAAAATATCAGGTAAATCCGTCACTTGTTTTCAAGTTATTTCGTGACATACAAACACTATTCTATTTTATTGTGTATAGATATAGATAGATAGATTGCATCATGATGAACTTTTTGAAGCCCAGCTTAACATCATGTTGAGTCTAGCGACTTTGTCGTACAACATTTGCGCTAGGTCATAGAGTACGTACAAACAACTGAAAAAATATGTATCATTGCCGATACAATAAATGGCCAGATCATCCCTTGTTTTATTTGAAATTATATACTTAATACATGAAATTTAAATAGAAACTAAAAATCCGATTTCAGATGTGGTCGATTCATACAAAAGGCAAAACCAGGTCCTTGTTTGTCCATAAAATCATGTAAAAATGTAAAATTGTTGTTGCCTATCCAAAAGTGTAAATATTTTACATAAGTAAATTTGAAATGAATATTTTTTAACCCGTTAACGCCCAAGGTATCTCACAATTGCAATTCAGCTCCGTTTTTGTTACTCATAGTTCGTATTCCCATAAATTAAACCTTATTTCACCAAAAAATTTCAAGTCTATGGTGGGGATCCAAAAAAATTCTTTAAAGTGTATCGTCCATATCTAGCTGTTCTGTAAGTTTATTTTCGAGATAAATCAAATATATTTTCATTGCCAGTTCGACCCATTACAATGTAAACAAGTTGGAAAAAACTGCTGGTGAGGGGTAATTCATAAATTACGTCACGTACAGAAGAGGAAGGAGGGGGTTACAATGAAACGTGACTACCATATAAAAATTGGAATCCATACAAAAAGTGTGATACAGAAGAAAATTGAGGAGGATGAATATGGCAAAACTTACGTGACGTAATTTATGGACGTACCCTGATAAAGAAATTGCAACATAAAGAATAAAAATTTCAGAGGCGAAAAGGTGCATGGCAGAACTAAATCATTTAGTGACTTCAATTCAATTTTCTGCTCTACCACGTAAGTAAGATACAGACATACATACATTTCCATACATGTACATGTACAATAATGCACACTTAAACCATTTATACCAAAAACAAAATAAAATCTTACATCAAATATTTTGATTTAGAAAAAAACCTACAGATGTTTCAGAATAGTCTTCAAAAAGATTATATACAACTTGCCAGCTGATAATGGAAACATAACTATCAAAATATTTTTTCTGGTTCAAGTTATTAGTATACAATGTGACTCTGATCTGACAGTGATCGAAATTTATATTTGGAAGTATCAGAATTTCGTTAGTGCTGATCAAAAGTAGTCCTTCAGTCCAATGACAGTCAAATATAGGACTCCAACTATTGCATGCTTTACAGATGTGAATATTTGAAGCCAACATTATTCGGCTATAACGTTTAAGTTACTGAATCACTGATGCATATAGTCTTATTCACCGATAGAACCGAATCAACGCGGTCCAAGATGTTGACACTAGAGCTGGCCAGAATACCTGGGGAGCATACGGAAGCGTGCCCGCTCAAATGTCACAATTCTTGGACCGAGTGAGTTCAGCAAGGGAAGCTCTTTACTGCTACCTCAACGCGTCGCTGGTTCTAAAAAGTAAACAGCCTTACAAAACTACGACCAAACAATGGCGAAGGCGTAATCAATTTTCTCGAAAACATTCATTTGGGAATTGAGTAGAATTTTCTGAATAAATTGGCAACAACGCACTGCAGTAGCGCGTAGTAAATAACTGCTTGCAAACAATATCTTCAAGCGTATTTATTACCTGTAATTTTGCGAATAATAATTTTTACTTTCCACGTTTAAGTCATAAAACTGTTACTGGATTAGATTGGCGGCTATTCAATTTTACTCTCATTTGACAGCCGCCCTTCAGGATTCATGGGTTTGTCGTTTTTTTCGTTCTTAACTCCCTTCAAAAGATCAAGAGATCTAAATGGTGTCAGGTTCATCTAAAAATGTAAGGAGCATTGCATCCGAAATAAGCGATTGTTGCTCGAATCGATAGTAATTATCCATTGTTTTGATCTAGGCAGACCCAATTTCTTATTGGTTGTTTCCTTGATGTTTCGCACATAAAAGCAATTCCCAGCTAATATGTTTTTTTTTTGCGAAAATATATACTTTAGTTGATCATTGTTTTCGAAGATACCAAATTTTTCATCACTGGACTTCAATCATGAGAATGACTTCCGAACTAAGGAAGGTTTTAGGCGAATAGCTTTCTTCGGATTCAATCAGTGGACTGATATATAAGCGAATAAAATGTGTGCCCCACTAGTGACATTTAGGTGATTTCCAAAGTAATAAGGTTCCAGGCGAATAGGTCTCATTCAGTTTCAACTTTGTCAAAAATACTAACTTTGTATCCAATCTCTAGATTGAGATAAAAGCAAATAATATGTTTGTCTACTAGCGCCACCTTGGGAGAATTTTCCAAAACTACTTTGTTTCTGGGCGAATAGATCCCATTCAGTTGAACACTTTTGTCGAAGATACCAATTTCGAGAGTTCGATTTTTTCAGTCTCAATCGCTGGACTTGATATAAAAAAATAAAAATATTTGACCACTAGCGCCACCTTGTGAGTGTTTTCCGAACTAATATGGTTTTTAGGCGAATTAGGATTCATTTAGTTGTTCAACATTGTATATGACACAAACTCTGTATCTAATCACTTGACTGAAATATTAGCTAATAAAATCTTTGCCCACTAGCGCCATTTTGTCAGTGTTATAAGGTTTTATGTGACTAAGTATCATTTAGTTGTTCAACATTGTCGAAGACAACAATTTTGTATCTCATAACAGAACTGAGATGTAAGCAAATACAATATTTGCCCACTAGCGCAATCTAGTGAATGATTTCCGAACTAATAAGTTTTCGGGCGAATAGATCTCATTCAGTTAAACACATTTGTCGGACACCAACGTTGTATATTATCACTGAACTGAGATATAAACAATCAAAAATGGTCGACCTGAGAGCCATCTTTTGAGTGTTTTCCGAACAAATAAGGTTTTAGGTGAAAAGTTCCCATTTAGTTGATCAACTTTATCGAAGACACCAATTTTGTATCTCATAACTGGACTAAGATATAAGCAAATAAAGTTTTGGCTCACTAGCGCCACCTTGGGAAGTGTTTTCCGAATTTATGAGGTTTCTATGCGAATATGGTATTATTTAGTTGTTCAACTTTGTCGAAGACATCCATTTTTGTATCTCATAACTGGGCTAAGATATAAGCAAAATAAGTTTGGCTCACTAGCGCCATCTTGGGAGTTTTTCCGAATTTATAAGGTTCAATGCAAATAGGTGTTATTTAGTTGTTCAACTTTGTCGAAGACACCATTTTTGTATCTCATAACTGGGCTAAGATATAAGCAAATAAAAGTTTTGGCTCACTAGCGCCACCTTGGGAGTGTTTTCCGAATTATAAGGTTCTAAGCGAATAGGTGTTATTTAGTTGTTCAACTTTGTCGAAGACACCATTTTGTATCTCATAACTGGGCTAAGATATAAGCAAATAAAGTTTTGGCTCACTAGCGCCATCTTGGGATGTTATCCGAATTAATAAGGTTCTATGCGAATAGGTATTATTTAGTTGTTCAACTTTGTCGAAGACACCATTTTGTATCTCATAACTGGGCTAAGATATAAGCAAATAAAGTTTTGGCTCACTAGCGCCATCTTGGGAATGTTTTCCGAATTTATAAGGTTCTATGCGAATAGGTGTTATTTAGTTGTTCAACTTTGTCGAAGACACCATTTTTGTATCTCATAACTGGGCTAAGATATAAGCAAATAAAGTTTTGGCTCACTAGCGCCATCTTGGGAGTGTTTTCCGAATTTGTAAGGTTCTATGCGAATAGGTATTATTTAGTTAGTCAACTTTGTCGAAGACACCAATTTTGTATCTCATCGCTGGATTGAGCTATAAACGAAGCAAATATTTGGACGTGGAAAGTTGTTTCATATGTTGCCTATATATGCGACATTTGTTGGCGTATGTGCGCCACCTGGTGAGTTAATTCTGAATTAAAAAAGTTACCAAGTGGAAGTCAGCTGTCCTGTGATCAACTTTGCAGAAGACAGTTTTTCCTAAACCTCTTTATTTTCAAGATATTTGCACTACAAGTACTGTCCTATTTATAGGACGCTGGGCGTTCGGGGCTTCTGTCCTATTTTAGGACGCTGGGCGGATAATGGGTTAAATTAAAAATTCATGAAAAGCTATCTTATGTGCTTGCGATTTTTAGAATTCTATTATTTTGTCAAATGTTTATTAGCTAATCCAAATAAATTTTAAACAAAAAATGCTTGTGGATCATCTATATCTAGATACAATATACTTGAATCACTACATCAAAGGATTTTTGAGTTCACCAAAATCTTATTTTCTTTCAAAGATCTTGACAGACATCATTCGATGGTTTTATCAACAATTCGCAATATATATTCAATCTGCCGAAAACCTAGTATGGGACTTAAAAGGTTTATGTCAAGAATCTGCCAAGTTGTCATGAAACGAATTCATCCAGGTATTTTTAGAAAATAATATAACCCACAAGAGTTCCATCTGGGTTTCCTCTGGATGTTTTTTCTATTGATTCTCCAAGATTTCTTCAATACCCACTCCAGGGTTTATTACCAGAAATCGTTCCTTAGAGAACTTAAAAACTCCAACGAGTCGGCAGCATTACTCAAGACTATGGACATTTCTTTATGGGTTACTAAAAATAATTTGCTTCAAATATTACGCGTTGCAAGAAAAATTTTGAATCCTGCAAAATCCAGGTCCATTTATCAGAAAATTTTCCATCAAATCATCGTAGTCACCTCTGACCTTGTGCTGTTTGAAATTATGTTTTATCTTTAGTCTTCGAGCGGTTTCTGTCAACTGTATCAAATGCCACGACAATACTTTGTCAAACAATGCTACAATTACTCAACGAAAAACTAAACAAATGGGACGTCATATGCTGCATAGATTCCTCCGCAAACTACTCCAAAAATTTCCATTTTGTCCTGGATATTTTCAAAAAAGTTAATTCAATGATACATCAAATTTCTCTACATATGTTTTTCAATATTTTCTCTTGAGTTTTTTCAGGAATTCTTGAACGAATACAGGATTGATTCAGAACTACGGTTAATGTATTTTCGGGAATTATTTTAGATTTTTTTTATCACATTCTTTCAAATATAATCTTATTATTTTGAGATATCTTCAGATATTTATAAAGACATTACTATGATTAAATTTTGCATTAGTTACTTTTAGGAGAGATCTCAACAGATCTTCAGGGAGAATTCATAGATTACATTCTTTTAAAAATCTTTTTCGGAATCTCAGAAGTTAAGATGAAAATATTCCTGCATGAATCGCCATTACATCTACTTACCTGGCGTTATTCTATAATATTAGAATTCCTAAAACAAATTTAAATTTCCGGAGGTATTCTGATAATTTTTGAAGAAGCTTAGAAGAGGAATTTCTAAGATAATGACAGACTTCACACAAACCCCTGTTTGATCATTTATTGAGATTCAGATGATCTATTGTGAAGAACCCGGAAGTTTTTCATCTTGAATATTAATCTCAATGTCTAATCAACTCAGGCTTCGCCGAAACTATGATATGATGTTTCAGTTGAGTTCTAAAACAAAATTTACGTTGAGTACCCTTTGTCCAAGTTCTTGTGATAGCGGGGGAATGAGGAGATAGTAAGTTGGATGGTTTTTTGTGAGACTTATAATAACCTTTACATTCTCTGAAATTCATTATGGAGATTTGCATCTCATTCGAGTGCAAATAGTGGAAATATGGTGGTCTGCTGATTTGAATTTCAATGAGAACTTCTACAATAGCTTGAAACGTCATCCATCGATATATTTTCATACAGTAGTGTTATTTTTCGTATGGAGGCCATTTGGGCGGAAAAAGTAAAAGATGGCTGATAGGGAAAGAGGTGCTGGATAATCAAAAACATTACAGTTGCGTCATGGTTTCATACGTGACGTGAAGTCCATTATTAATATATAAAACCAATTGAAACCCAACATGGTCTCTAGGACCAAAAGTAAAGTGATATTCTAAAAAAATCTATCTTGTAATTGTAGTATAATGGCCTCAATGTTGTACACAAGCTTGATAGAAAATCAATTCAATTGAACTTGTTTACCACATATCCTACACACATCATATTAACACATGTAATTGAGGATGCATTAGCTTTATCATTACAACCATTAAATCATACATGTGATTTTTTATAGTTAAGTGAAGAAACCTAATATAAATTGTTTCAAATTCACTCAAATGGACAAGATTGAGTACAATTTCCAAAACTTAGAGCATTTTTGAGCCCTGTTTGATTATTCAATTGCATTAAAATTTTACGTTTCGACTACTATCCGTTTATTTTTTTGACCCATTTTGTAAAAATCTTGGGCTACCCGAGAAACTTTGGTGTTTGGAAAACAAAAATCCCAAATCACGGCATTTTTTCCAGTCCGGGAAATAAAACCTCTAAGTATAACGTGTGGTAAGCTTCATTGCATTCTACGCTCTAGAAAATTTTGGAAATGTCACACCTTAACAGAATGTAACAAGTACACACATGTTACGATTAAGGCATGTCGATTGTACCCCATTTGGCATAATGTAGTTGGCATAATGGTCGTTTGACATAATGGCCGTTTGGCATAATGGCCGTTTGGCATAATGGCCGTTTGGCATAATGGCTGTTTGGCATAATGATTGACTTCAACACCACCGAACCCATAGCAAAACTTTTTGGTAGGTTCTCAAACGCGTGGTGTTTGTTCAGAGATTTTCCCAAGCTATGAATGTCAAAAAAATGTTGTGACATTAGAGAGTATTACTAATACAACTCGAGATTGTCTGGTGGAAAATCTTTCAGAATTATAATTTTCTCTACAGTCCCAGAACATAGAGTATCTTTGAGCTTGTTGCGATATACATATTTGAAAATAGTAAATCGACAGTTATTAACATGGGGCCTCCATAGCCGAGTGGGTTACGAAAGTCCCGCGGCCTACTAAGCAAAGCTATGTTGAAGGTGTCTGGGTTGATTCCCGGTCGGTCCAGGATCTTTTCGTAATGGACATTTCCTTAGACTTCCTGGGCATAAAGTATCAATCGTACCTGCCACACGATATACGAATGCGAAAATGGCAACTTTGGCAAAGAAAGCTCTCAGTTAATAATTGTGGAAGTGCTCATAAGAACACTAAGCTGAGAAGCAGGTTCTGTCCCAGTGAGGACGTTAATGCCAAGAAGAAAAAGAACAGCACGTCTAGCAAGAATTGATAACACAGCAAAATATTAAAGTTTAAAGCGGTATACATATAAAGAACAGCCTATATCAAAAGAAGGCAAAATGAATGATTAAAGCAATAGTAAATTAGACGTTAAAAAATATTGCGGCATAATAAAACGAAAATACATTAACAGTTGCGTTCAGAATCATCGAAGTGATTGTGATACCTATCCCGAATGTCGTTTCTCCGAATGTCGTTTCTCCGAATGTCTTTTCCCCGAATGCCAGTTCTTCGAATGACCCGAAAAGTGGTGCAGTTTAAAAAGGTGCTATAATAGTCTTCAGTGGCTGGATACTGAACGAGAAAGAGCGATAAGTAATCAAAAGAAGGAGGTATTCTGTCATTCAAGACGGTAAAACTCGAAAGAACCACAAATTAAATAAAGAAGGGTGCATAGTAGATGGCCAGTTCGTTCACCAACCTGAAATGTATAAAGTTACGATAATTATGAGTGCTAAAAATTTTTCGTTGAAATGGGCTAATCGCAAAAATGAGATATTCGGGGAACTGGCGTTCGGGGAAACGACATTCGGGGAACTGACATTCGGGGAAAAGTTGCACAACCCATCGAAGTAACTGCAGTAATCGATGTCTCTTTTCACTGATAACTTGAGCAGATAAATTTAATCGAATGCAGCCCTTTTGTCAGATGGGAGCAATAGAATATTTAAAAAATATAGCTCCAAAGAACAGCCTATGAGTTGAAAGAAGGGTAATTTTTGGATAATTATTAAAATACTATTGGCAATAATATTCCTAGTATGCTTTAGTTTAGTCAAGAGTATATGATTGTTGAATAAAGTGTCATTTGTGTTAATATACTCAAACAAAGCCTGATGTCATCAGAATGATTCAAAAGAAACGTCAAAACCAATGTCATCTTAAGAAATTCTTGGTTTCCGACTCATTATGCCAAACGACCATTATGCCAATCGACTTTATGCCTTATGACCATTATGCCAAACGGCTTTATGCCAAACGACTTTATGTCAAATGACGTACCACCAGACATGTCAACTAATATATAGCCAGATCTTGTCATATACTAAATAGTTAATCCGCCTCAATTATTATATATTTGCTATTTTTGTATAATATATTCATGATTGAAAACATAAACATGACCGAATAAATTTACCGGAGCCAGTTTCAAGGAACTGAACATATTCTGCAAATCAACAGTGGGCTCTTTTTACAATGAACAGCAGGATGACTAGTAGGGTAAAGAACTACTTGAGGATTTCCATGGTTCTATTTGGTATAAAGGGTAAGCAATCAAACAAATTTTCATCGCCAACGATTGACATGTTCAATAGATTTATGCACTTGAACATTAAAAGTGATACTTCGTTTTATAATCACCTTATAATCGGTTCCTTCACACCACTTAGACCTTAACCTGCTTTAATCATATGGGTAAACGTGGTTTACAGCTTAACCGAAGGTGAAGAAATCGGCCCTTAGAGTAGTTCGCCTGTATGTGAATTTATAAGGATATTTTTTCAAAAGGTAGAATAAAAGTGATCGGTTTACGATACAAGAATAGGTATTTAGTTTAAGCTCGTCTACAAAGTATTTTCCGCCATTAATTAGATATTACTGATTTAAACAGGAATTCCAGTACTGTTCTAAATATCTCTACTTCTTTGATGCTGATTGGTTTTTATTTAAGGCAGACTAGACTATACGATATTTTGGCATTCTAAAGATACGTTTAAAACTTCGTCAATTCTGATTTTCCTATGCTTTTCTGATACGTTTGTATCCTCAAATGGATAAGTTCCGTTATTACAGCAAAAATACACATATTTTGAATACTTGGGGTACATTTTCCTGGATGAATAAAAACACTCGATCTAATCTGTCTGAACACCACCAATTGTGTCAATGATGATTTCCCTAAAGAAAATTTGTGATAAATTCAGTCAATCTTCAAGGCTCAGTAGAAAGAAAACACACCTCGGAAATGTTAATGAGGAAAAATCAATAACATAATCAAATCGGAGAATTGCTACAAGAAAATTAACTGAACAGGAAATTAACAATGAACGATTAAATACTAGTTTTAGTCAAAGACATTCCAATAGACATAAAATATGTCTTTAGTATTTTAATAAAAAAAAAAAAAAAAAGATCTATCTAGATCGAACAAACTCAAAACAAAACCGTTAAAGTAACGATTCGCCTTGCATTTCAATTTCGAAGGGAGTATATTCAGTTTTTTTTAATTGAAATGTTACATAACCTGAATAAGAAAATAATTCTGGTGATGTGAAGTACAAATCGTTTCGAGGCTCCTTTTAATGTATTCGAATCCTCTGAGCAGAATCTCAATAGAGAAACAAAAAGTAGGTTGTTATCCACTGGTGTGGATACGAGTAACTGACACTGAAGAAGACTGCAAGTGGTAGTCGAAATACGCGTATCTGTCAAATATAAGCAATTAGGGCGGAATTAAAAAGTACAATTTACTCCAATCTACTTTTTTATTTCTCTAATTAGGAAGATTCTCCCCATCTCATCACCTTTTTTGTGACACGTTTTTTCATCTCCGTATTGATTTCTGACATCTGTTTGACTGAACAGCTCTGAATAAACAAAATGTTCGTTCAAAAATTACTCACCTTCCAACAACTTTCAAAATAAACCAAACGATGATAACATGGAACACCCTTCGCGCACTGCTCATTGCTCAGGTCCTGTTCCGGTAGTGACGTGCGCTGTCCGGCTGTCCGATTCCAATCCCAAACCAATTTTCTGCTTTATCCGATTGACATGTCCACGAGCACAACTAATCCATGCTTGAACAACGCTTTTTGCCCTTCGCTGAAATGTTCCGTTGTCGTATTAGCATTTCAACTACGTTTTTTCACTAATCACTCATAGGAAAGAAAACTTTGGAACAAAAAACAATCTCTCTTCAAACGGTATCACTTGAGATGATTCATTTTCACTCGACGAGAAGTGGTCACTTTTCACTCGGCACAACGAGATTGATAAGCTCGTTACCTCCAGGCACTGTCGTCAACTTCCGGATCCGATAGCAATTTAATTAATACTAGATACACTGTATAAGGGAGCCTCTTGCAGGGTCGAAAGCGATTGGAAATAACTGATTTTGACCGATTGAGCGTTTTTCTTCGGTTCCCACTGTACTGTATAGGGTAGAGATACACGCACACTCGTTTTTCTCGTCACTCTCCTCGTCGGTTCGTCGAGACCTCCTCCCTTCTTCTCGATGGCCGATGGATGGACGAACGCTCCTCGGGACCTTTGCCAGTCAGTCAGTAGTTTGCTCGTTTCGAAATATTTGGTTGTTTTTCTCCACTCGATTATCTTCGTTTCGGGCTTTTCTTCGTTTCCAGCTGGGAGCAGTCAGCAATTGGTCTTCTTGCTCTTGGGAAACATCATCTCTTGGCAGCTACTTCGAAGGTGTGATCATTTTAGGCCATTAGGGGCCATCGAATGTGAGCGAGCTGACGAACACGCGGAGGGAAAACGACGTTGCTGAACAGCACGAGAGCGGAGGGAAAGAGAGAGCAAGAGTGACTTGTAAAGGGAAGCAACAACAGGCGATGAACCTCTTGGTGGACACTCATTCGCGCGCGCGGGGTTTTGTATTCGTTGGAATGCGCAACCCTGAAGGTGCTGAAAGTCGAGGGACGGTACCGGAACGGTGGGGTAGAAGGGCAGCGGCTGGATGGAATCCGTTTTTGACGAATCCCACAGTTAACAGCTCTTCTAGGTACCTTGAAAAGTTTTGTGTTGTTGGCAGCTGCGACTCTCGGCGGTCACTGGATGGGCGCCTCTCGAGCCAAGGGAGCTTAGTGAAAGATCATCCACAGATTGTGCGGTGAGGTCTCGTCCATAACATCAGCATGGATGGGAGAGGGACTTTCGTTCAAGGGACTAACAATGTGGAGAAGAGATGAAGTGCACAACTGTGCGCGTCATCAATTATATTAAAATTGAGGCTGGCCGAAAAGGGCACGGTGTGTTTAGTGCTACGCAATAGCCAATGGGAAGGAAAAGGCATTGTCTGTTACGAGAGATACGCTCTGTGCTGTTTGTGTCCATGAGCTGGAGACTATGTTTTATGAAAACGGTAGTATAGATAATGCGAAGCGGTAAATTCTAAACTAGACTGTTAAATGTCTGAATATTGCGTGGAATTGGCAATTGAGTATTGCCAATACCGTAATCCGGGGGCAAATTGATCACTGGGGTGAATTTGATCAGCTCGGTATCAAAGAATATTTCCTTCCAGAATGCTGAAGGTTTCATTGACACCTCAGCTGTTCCAGGTTTTCTAGTTTACAGATGTCTAATTGATTGTGAGCTTTATCATTTTTATTAGGGTCAGTTTGGCATAGAAATATTCACAGTTTTTGAAGATGTAGGCAATACATGTAGAAATGTTTGTGCTAAACAATCAATTGGCCTACATGTTAACCTTTAGTGTTTAAAATGTTGTGTGAGCTCAAGTATGAACTACTGAACTTATTTTTGATACCATACAGCATAGCAAATACAGTTCATTGCTTATAAAACCATATAATCTCGAATAATGTGCTTGTTTAAGAGAAATTGCCTACATTAGGGTGTATCGGGCAAATTTTTAACCTTTCGGTCGTCGCGCGAATTTTTGTAACGCGAGTAGTCGCGCGTTGTACTTTGTACAACACCTTTGGTTTTGCGAATATCTCAGGAGTCTGACCACTTAGATAGATGACGTCTTCGGCAAAATTGATCAGTTGCTTATGGGCTATCATTATCATAGCCAAGAAAATCGGGATTTTGCTACCAGGCGGCGCTAGTGAGCATTAAGCTTTTGTTTCCCAGATCTCATGATCCTGACCACTTAGAAAGATGGCGTCTTCGGCAAAGTTGTTCGGTATCTCAAGGACTATCATTATTTGAGCTAGTTGATTCAAAATGTTGCCACTAGGCGGCGCTAGTGAGCATACAACATTTGTTTCGCAAATATCTCAGGAGCCTGATCACTTAGAAAGATGGTGTCTTCGGCAGAGTTGTTCAGTAGCTCAAATTCTTTCTTTGTTTAATCCTTAAAGTTAGAGATTCATTAAAATAAAGATAGTCCCTGAGTTTCTGAACAACTTTGCCAAAGGTGCCTGTCTAAAAAGTCAAGATCCTGCAGTATCCGCAAAACAAAAATTTCTCTATTTCTTGGCTCAAATAATGATAGCCCTTGAGCTACCAAACTACTTTGCCGAAGACACCATCTTTTTAAGTGGTCAGGCTCCTGAGATATCTGCAAACAAAAGTTTCATGCTCACTAGCGCCGCCTAGCTGCAAAATTTTGAATCAACTAACTCGAAAAATGATAGTCCTTAACTTACTAAACAACTTTGCCGAAGACGACATCCTTCTAAATGGGCAGGATCCTGAAAAATCTGCAAAACAAAAGTAAAACTTCCATGCCCACTAGTGCCACCTAGCGGTAAAATTCCGAAATAAATGAGGTACCAACAGATAGCGCTTCACCTCCAGAACAACTTTACTAAAGACCCCAAATTTCTATATTATCTGGATTTCGAGATATGACGATTTCAAACTGTGGTTTCCTCGAACCGTACATAGTGCTTTCATTATTATGCGACTTCCAAGTACATTAATTGATTTTACCGTATTATAAAGGGTCATACTATAAAAAAAAACTATCGAGTATTGTTCTTAAGAAGATTCTTGAGGAATACATTTTGGTTTGGTGTCGATAGATATCTTTGTTGCAAAATGATAGCATATAAATCTTAACTGTTGTACAAAGTACAACAGCGCGACAGTCCGAAGGTAAAAGTTCAATTTTCCAATAAAATGATCATATACTCGAGTTTTAAGAATTTTGACATAATTTTCAGATTCAGGAGACCCAAATTTAGTAGATAGGGAAAATTTTTAATTCTAAAACCTGCATTGTGATATGATGATCAATTTCGCTCCAGTGTGGCATATTATTTTTTGAATAGGTAAACCATTTTTAAGATATGTTAAATATTATTTCATGACAAATCGAATTCATAAACTGATAAACATCTATGGAGTACTGATTTTGTCGAAATCTATTTGACAATATTTGAATTCCAAAAGATAACACAACAAAAAGTTGTAAAATAGTCATCAATTTGCCCCCGGATTACGGTACCATCTCTTCCCGAGAAAAATGTCATAGGAAAATGTTTTAACCGGTGACTTTTTCCGAATTACTGTCGGTTGATAATATTTGATGATGTTATATTTCGCATGGATGGAAACTTTGATAATTCACAAGGATAACCTCTCCAAAATTTTGACATTTAACAGCATTGTTTGTGTACGATTTGCTGATCTAAATTATTTTAAACTGATTGAACGGATTTCAGAAACGGTACTTAGGTGAAAGAACACGTATCTGTCAGAGGATTCAAACTATAGTGGAATACTTTACTTTGCATTCAATGTTTTCATGTGGTATGATGTGATGATTAGGGAAATAAATCATGACTATTGCATTAGCTGAGGAGAATTTCGGGCAATTTGCACCGTTATAATTCTGCTGTTTTCGTGTACATAACATGATTCACTTGATGATTATGTATTTGTCAATAGCAAATTACAATGATTAACCACAATTGATTTTGCTATTGGTCAAAACAAATCTCCTAAAAAAGTTTAAGCAAGTCTAATGCAAAGAACGGCCGATGAAATCATTTCCAAATGTAATAAAGCCAGTACAACTCGAATGAATAACCTATGTTTGAAAGAAAGAATAAATCATAAAAAAAACACTTGAAATCCTAGCATATTGTAAGTGATCCAGAAACGAATCAATCATCAGCTTAGAGTCTAGACGAGGGTGGGAAATGACTGGACATTACGTAACTTATTTCGTATTTCGAGTACCTGCACGTATAAAATAGACCCCGTCTGGGATCCTTAGCCTTTTGTCCCTACCTCCCCACGGTGCCGTCTGGAATACAAGTAACCATAGGAAAGTTCGGATTACCAAAGACGGTGGTAATAATAATAGAAAAAATATAGGCAACCGTAAATAACAAAATATGTTATTATTTTGATATTGATTACAAAATAATAACTTAATAAGCTATTCACGAGTAGATCAATATAACGGTAATTTTAGTTCTTTGGTTTTAATATCTAATTCTAACATGATTGAAAAATAAACTTTTCGCTTTCCTGTTAAAAAACTTTTGCTTTTTCTTTAATGAATATCATACGAATATTAGAATGAGCTATAATGGCAAAATTTGATATTGGTTGTTCATATTTCATTATAGCTGCGATGTTTGTTATTCTTTAGATATTTAATGTTTTTAGTATTTTTGCACAAATAACAAATTTTACCATAATAGTATATTTTGTTTTTATAACTTATTAACATGAATTTCAAGTATAACATATCATTAACAAATTTAGCTATGATTGCATGTTTTGCTATTGATGAGATATTTAATGTCATACATTAATAACATAATAATAGTTAAACTAGATATGATTGCAAAATTTGTTCTTATTTTACCATTATTTTGTTATTCACCTCTACCCTGGCGGAGTATGTGAGAACAGCGTATGTAGGAGAAGAGTTAGAGTCTTGATGTGAGGACACGGCGTGTATATAGGAAAGGTTTATCACAAAAAATAGGCATCGCTAAATCTTTCAACATTCGAAAATATAGGTTTTTGGCTTGCATTCGACGTGTTCCCCAAAAAAACCCACCGAGGGTTCCCGAACATTTTTTTTTAATTTTTGTTCTTTAGAGTACATTATTTTTAAATGTAATCATTGCAAAAGACAGCTTCGTTGTATAATAGTTTTATTTCCATTTAAAAGTTCATACAATAAATATATATACATATCTATTGAGTTTCAAGGAGGATTTGAGGATTTATTGAGCTAAAGGACACTTATTCGATTAGATATGTTGTAAGTTCGACTGTTCACTTATTCATCCTGTGGAAGTATATCTAACCGAGCACTGTTTCTTTTCATGGTTAGAATACATTAAATTTATTCTTCTTCTGGCATTACACCTCTGCTGGGACATAGCCTGCTTCCCAGCTTAGAGTTCGTTGAGTACTTAGTTATTGATTGAGGATTTTCTTTGCCAATCAACCGTTAAAGATTAAAAGTAGAATGGATCAACATTAAAACAACCTACGAAAGTAAATGGAATATGCTTAAACGCCCTGTTACCCAAGCCTTAGCAAAAAGCTTAAAAAATCCTAATTAAGAATATTATCCTGGCACCCGGAGTGACACTACACAAACTTTTTCAATAGTATTGATGTTATTTTGATGTTTTCCGCTTTGAATTGCAAAATTTAATAAGAATATAGTGGAAGATATTTCCTGTTAAATCAAATCATAAAAATAATTCCACCGTGAAAGTGGTTTTCTGACAAGCAGAACAACAATAATACAATTTTCACAATTACTGCAGTAGTTAAAACACGTAAGTAGCTTACAAACAAGAAAGTTTTACCATATTATACTCCTTTTAGATTGATATCATATTCATATAATATATGTTTTCAACATGAAATATGGTTAATTATGTGATTATTGGCAACGGTATTATGAGGAAGAATAAAAAGTTAAATTTCATGTGTCCACTTGCCCCGTAGAGTGGAGTAACTGCAATTTACAGTAGATTTTTATGACTTTATTCTAAGGGTTTCAATACTCGAAAATACTCTCATCCGTGCGGACATCAGCGAATACAGGGTGCAACATTTGCAATTTTTGGGCTATTTCATGAAAGCAACATCAATCAAGTGGCTGCATTTATTGCGTAGCAAATGAGCTCCATACAGATGCATTTTACATTACCTTTTGGAGCTTTTTGGGGGGTTTTGCGATGATAGCGCAACTCAAGAGTCTGCCTTGAGCTTCTGCCTCTGTTTGTACAGTACCTCCATAAACTTAAGTCAGGAGGAGTCAAATTAGGATCCCAATTCAAATCATGTGTCCTTTTTTTATGTCAGATGTCCATGGAATTTCCCGTTGCAGAGACATAATGAACAAACTTCCAAAGCATATCGAATTTATCGACTGTTTCGTACTGTTTGAAAAAAATTGACTCATGATTCTTTTGGTCTGGTCCAAACTGTTAGTACTTACTTGGTCATGGAATGGCGTTTCTTGAATCTTGGAATAGATTTTCTGTTCCTCAAATGTGGCATTATTGCTTATTTATAAAGCCAGATAGTGCCTGTTGACCACGATATTTTCAAGGATATAATAGTTGAGTTAACACAACTGCAAGACTATTTTCAATTCAAAGAGTCCACTATTTTGGCATGATGTTTTTTTATATCTATTAATTTGGGAAAATATGACAATATTAACCCAGAGCAAGTGATATTGATTTGTAATTAAAATGGTTCAAAAGAGCTTTATTTCGTATCAATCGTATGGCAGCGTCCATTTATTAACGTAACGCTAAAATCGGAAATTTTTGAGCACCTCACTATCATCCCCCTCCGTACGTTTTTTTGTATGGAATAATTAACGCTATTCCCCCCTCCCTTATAGCGTTACGTAGTTTGTGGAATTTTCAGGATGGTTGATTAGATCTCATCGGTCGAGGTATATTTTTCTTACAAAACAATATAAAAAAACAATCATGATAGGCGAATCAAACTCTCAGTTAATGAGTAACCGAAGAACTCTTATTGAGAACCTGGCTTTGTCTCAATAGGGGTGTAATTCCAGAAAAAGAAAAGAAAATTAATCTTTTCTAAATATGAACAGAAACAGTTATGCACTAGAATCAATACACACTTAAATCCAAATGCCGATCTCAGCTGTGCAAATCTCGGTAAAAAGGTCGTTTGTTGACATCTTAGTAAAAGTAACGTTTGGTAACGGCACCAAAGGTGCTGTTTTAAGTAAACTTGATGTTAGGCTGACAGGCTGAGTCTAGTACTCGACACTGAAGACGGCCTTACAGTTGAGGTAAATATGCGTATCTGTCAAGGATACAAACTCTAGTGGAATTAAATGGTATAGTACTAAATTCGGTTTTTTCCTCTACTTATAGGTTTCTACAAAACAGCTTGAAGATTTATTAACTGACATATCAGTTAAAATTATTTGCTTACCGCTCAGCTGTGCGGATCTTGGTAAAGACTGAAAATTAGTTGAACTCAACTAAGTGTGTCCTCCACTGTACGAGTAAGTGTCGTATCCCAAGATCACATAGGACAGTTATGTCTATTACAATTTGAATCTTATATTCTATGTTATATCAACTTTCATTTGAATTTGGGTTACCATCGAGCTTGAGAGAAAAAAAAACTGTCTTTTACCAATGATTATATTTGAAAAATATTGTACTTCAAGGAACAAAATTTGAAATAAAAAAATGTTCGAGATCCCTCGTGGATTTTTTTGGGAGAACCTGTCAAATGAAAGCTAAAAACCTATATTTTCGAATGCTGAAATTATTTAGCTATGCCTATTTTTGTGAT
>NW_018736414.1:0-27723 GCF_002204515.2 Aedes aegypti
TCCAGAACCTGGAATGTTATTCTTCCAGAAGCTGAAAAGCTTCTCTTCCAAGAACTGGAAAGATGGAAGTCTTTCTTTCAGAAGCTTTAAAACTTCTCTTCCAGAAGCTAGAAAGTTTCTCTTCCAGAGTCTGGAAAGCTTTTCTCCCAGAAGCTGGAAAATGTTTCTTCCAGCAACTGGAGAGCTTCTCTTCCAGAACCTGGAATGTTATTCTTCCAGAAGCTGAAAAGCTTCTCTTCCAAGAACTGGAAAGATGGAAGTCTTTCTTTCAGAAGCTGTAAAACTTCTCTTCCAGAAGCTAGAAAGTTTCTCTTCAAGAGTCTGGAAAGCTTTTCTCCCAGAAGCTGGAAAATGTTTCTTCCAGCAACTGGAGAGCTTCTCTTCCAGAACCTGGAATGTTATTCTTCCAGAAGCTGAAAAGCTTCTCTTCCAAGAACTGGAAAGCTTTTCTCCCAGAAGCTGGAAAATGTTTCTTCCAGCAACTGGAGAGCTTCTCTTCCAGAACCTGGAATGTTATTCTTCCAGAAGCTGAAAAGCTTCTCTTCCAAGAACTGGAAAGATGGAAGTCTTTTTTTCAGAAGCTGTAAAGCTTTCTTCCAGGAGCTGGGAAGATTCTTTTTTCAGAAGCTGGGAAGCTTCACTTATAAGATCTGTGAAGTTTCTCTTCCAGAAGCTGGATATCTTCTCTTACAGAAGATGAAAAGCTTCTCTACCCGGAAAATGGAAATCCTCTTTTCCAGAAGCTGGCAAGCTTCTCTTCCAGAAGCTGGAAAGCTTGTCTCCCAGAAGCTGGAAATCTTTTCTCCCAGAAGCTGGAAAATGTTTCTTCCAGCAACTGGAGACCTTCTTTTCCAAAAGCTGGAAAGCTTCTCTTCCAGAAGCTGGAAAGGTTTTCTCCCAGAAGCTGGAAAGCTTTTTTCCCAGAAGCTGGAAAGCTTCTCTTCCAGAAGCTGGAAAGCTTCTCTTCCAGAAGCTGGAGAGCTTCTTTTCCAGAAACTGGAAAGCTTTTCTCCCAGAGCCTGGAAAACTTATCTTCCAGAAGCTGGAAAGCTATTCTTCCAGAAGCTGAAATGCTTCTCTTCCAAGAGCTGGAAAGATGGAAGTCTTTTTTTCAGAAGCTAGCTGGACAGCTTCTCTTTTAGAAGCAGGAAACCTTGTCTTCCAGAAACTGGAATATTTCTCATCCAGAAGCTGGAAAACTTTTCTTCCAGAAGCTGGAAAATGTTTCTTCCAGCAACTGGAGAGCTTCTCTTCCAGAAGCTGGAAAGCTTCTCTTCCAGAAGCTGGAAAGCTTTTCTCCCAGAAGCTGGAAAATTTTTCTTCCAGCAACTGGAGACCTTCTTTTCCAAAAGCTGGAAAGCTTCTCTGCCAGAAACTGGAAAGCTTCTCTTACAGAAGCTGGAGAGCTTCTCTTCCAGAAGCTGGAAAGCTTTTCTCCCAGAAGCTGGAAAGCTTTTCTCCCAGAAGCTGGAAAGCTTTTTTCCCAGAAGGCTGGATATCTTCTCTTCTAGAAGACGAAAAGCTTCTTTTCCGGAAGATGGAAAGCCTCTTTTCCAGAAGCTGGCAAGCTTTCTTCCAGAAGCTGGAAAGCTTTTTTCCCAGAAGCTGAAAAGCTTCTCTTCCAGAAGCTGGAAAGCTTCTCTTCCAGAAGCTGGAAAGCTTTTCTCCCAGAGCCTGGAAAACTTATCTTCCAGAAGCTGGAAAGCTATTCTTCCAGAAGCTGAAATGCTTCTCTTCCAAGAGCTGGAAAGATGGAAGTATTTTTTTCAGAAGCTGTAAAGCTTCTCTTCCAGGAGCTGGGAAGATTCTTTTTTCAGAAGCTGGGAAGCTTCTCTTATAAGATCTGTGAAGCTTCTCTTCCAGAAGCTGAACGCTTCTTTTCCAGAAGCTGGAACACCTTGTATTCTAGAAGTTGGAAAGCTTTAATTTTCAGAAGCTAGCTGGACAGCTTCTCTTTTTAGAAGCAGAAAACCTTGTCTTCCAGAAACTGGAATATTTCTCATCCAGAAGCTGGGAAACTTCTCTTTCAGAAGTTTAGAAAGCATATCTTCCAGAAGCTGGAAAGATTCTCTTTCAAAAGCAGGAAAGTTTTTCCTCCATAAGCTAGAAAGCTTTTCTTCCAGAGGCCTTTATACGCCGTTTAACATTGCAGTTGACCTCTGCATATCATTCCGGTCCAAGAAGGTTGCGCTCTAGCAAACTACCTTCATGCTGTCTTCAATGATGGAAAGTGGGCGAAACATTTCTGCTGAATTGAACAAAAACAAAACCAAACGCTCCCGAGCGTCAGAGCGCTGATTTACTCGCATCTGTCATGCTCCGAGTAACCGAAGCTAAAAGTGATTCGCTAACATGTTCGGAACTATCCAGAGTCATATTGTGCCTTTGGAAAAAAAAGCTGCTTCTCCTCCCAGATTCATGGTTTTCAAGGATTTTCGACTACAAACTAGAAGTTTACTGTCGATTTGATGGTTTTACAATTGATTTGTATGTTAAAATCATAATAAATCACACCTTGCTCGGTTACTCGCGAGTAAACGTTGTCGAGCTCTTTTGACATGTTCTCCGGAGCAGACGAGTGCGGACTTACTCACACCTAGCCAGTTCGCGAGTCTGTGATGTTTGTTATGCGTTGGTATACACTCGTGAACTGCTTCGTGATGCGAACTTTTCCACCACTGGCTGTCTTTGCATTCTTCGGTGTTATGCTTTTTTTCTGTTCTTGCAATCATTTAAATCCATCTGTTGAGCGAAAAATCGGCCACTAGCGTATAGCTCTTTACGGCATTCTTCACGCCTGTCACCCTAAGACACTCTTCATCGCATCAGTCGTTTCGTCTTTATCAGTCATCAGTGTCGATCACGTCCCGTACAGCTGTTTTCGTCTCCAGTCTCCAGTAACGTCCGTTCTTCCTAATTGTTCGTCTAGCTGCTGGCTATGAGATAATGATCCCAGTCTTCAAAAAAAGTCCTGAAGAACTTCATTCTCTACACAAAGATGCCCGCCGTATACCGATTTCCACCGAATTACTCTGTTCCCAATCACTATAAATCCAACTCCATGTTTTGCTGTGTCACCGCCACTGTAGTAGATGTAGTACTTGAATAAGGTTTTGAAGATGGAATCCACTGCTTGGAATTCGGTTTGTCCGATAAATGGTTAAAGGTTTTTACTGGATAGCCTCTTCGTCTACCTTACTTAAAGCTAAACCATTTCTTGCTGTATAATGAAATCGTTGGCTTTACTTTTAAAATTCTAGAAAGGACGTCAAGTTTTCAATAGTCCACTTCACCATAGTTGCTGAACCTGCATCATGACAGGGGCTGCCTCTTCGTTGCTGACATGATACTGCATTGTCCACTTGTTCTCTACGTGATGACCATGGTTATGACCATCATAATATTGTTACAGTATTTTTGGTCACGGACGGAAGTCACGGCCGGCCCTGTACAATTGAATCTTTTCTGTAATTAGGAAGCTGTAAACCTGATCCAATTCGAGGTCGCAATGCCGATTCTGGAAATGGGATGACCACCGACTACAATGTAGCACATATCTGACACCACCGGTGCAACTTTCGCCACCGAACCAAGTTGGTATGATGGGTCGCATCGATTGGCAGTCGTTGGGTTGGCATAAAACTAGTCTAGCCGCAGTAATTAATCATCATCGCAAGAAGTGTCTGAGAAATCGATCGCCTCGGGACCCAACTGGAACATGGAGCGACCGAGGGATAAAATGGGACTTGACTGCTTCTCAATGGGTGACAGCTTTCTCACAGCTGATTTCTGCCAAGGAAGGGACCGTGAGGTCTCATTTCCGTGAACGCTCTCCTGGCAGACGAGGTCAATGCTTGAAGCCTTTCATTTACTGGGTGCAGTGCAGGGATCATTTCACAGGGATGTGCGAAGGAAGATAGGGAAGAACCGGTCAAAAATTTTTCCGCTGAACTCTAAAATGAGACTGATGATGTGCACTGGGCGGAACCGGTCAAAGAGGTAATTGGCGCTGCACTAACAGAAAGGAGGATCGCAACGAAATGCTTGTGAGGTGGGTCGGGTAGTGAACCAGTGACCTTGTTTTGACTGCAGAACAGATGGATGACAGGGGAAGACAAATTTCCTGTCTGGTTCGGTGGGTTTGATCATCACGGTTATGGTTAATTGAAAAGGGGAATTGCAACAGTATGATGAAGTCACGGAAACCTAAATCCGACACTGCAGCTAGTCATTCCGCTAACAAACAATTTGTATCATCTCTACCACCCATAAAGGCAGGAGCAAGATCTACGCACTACAGCGTAGATAATATCACTGCATTTCAATGATCAGCAGATGATCGCTGGAAAAACCGGCTCAGGTTGCCCTCATCGATTATCTCGACCGTGCAGACTAGACATGGACACGGTCGATCGACATCAAACGGATCATTGCACGAGCAAGTGCTGTGCGGGGGGTAGGAAATCGTATGTTTTCTTTTCCGTAATCACATAATGCATACATGCCCTCAGCTCAACGAGTCACATGGACGAACTGTATGGTAGCAAATCCCAGACTCCATTGGAACCACTGACGAGAATTCTATTATGTTTCCCCGAGAACCGTTCACCCGAATTCCAAACGCCTGAATGTAACAAACGCTCGGGACTCATAGTGTTTCTGAAATCAATAACGTTTTGATTCATATTACGGACAGCTTTAAATTCCGGAAACTCTACTTTGTAAAGGAAACAATTCACACGAAATGTTTCAATTTTTGCCTTTCAAAAGTTCCCACTTTTGAGGCTTTTTTCAATTAACTTTTTCCATAGATATCTATGCAAATGTATGAATCCCAACTGCCTCAGACGTCTCTTAAGCAGAGCGTTAATGATTAATCATAAATTTAATCATGATTAATGATTAATGATTATTATTAATCAAAAATTTTAATCATTAATCACAAAAAATCAAGAGTTAATAATTAATCACTAATCATAATCATTGCATTTTAATGTTTTAATCATTAATCATTAATCATAATCATAAAGATCGCCAATTTTATTCAATAATCATAATCTTAATCATAAATCAAACATCTAATCAATCATCAATCAATCATTGAACAAAATTCGACAAATATTTCAACATTGCTTTCTAATGTACAAATAAATTTTGCATCTCTTATATCGTGTGACAACATCGCTGATAGCTTAAGCCCACGGAAATTAAAAATTCAAATCAAGTACAGCATGGCTTTGCTGTATATCCGCGGACGTTACCATAAGACTAAAAAAGACCCTTAAATATTTCCTTCAAGTAAGACGGTGCATTTTCTTAGTTGAATTTGATCCGAATCCGAAGACCCAGTTGGACGCTTGTGAGTGGTACCATTCTTCATGAAGGATAGCTGCTTATAGGCGCTGATCATCAAATTTCGACCGAGCACTAGTTTTCTAGCCGTTCATAAGATGTTTGTGTTCTTTGTATGAAAATCCGAAAATTTGCACAAAATTTTCAAGAGCGAAAATTTGTCCTTTTCCCCTAGTAGGTGGTATTTCTGTCAATAGCTCCTTGCTGCTTTTGTTCACGTTTGATGTTTGCAATCCTACATCGCCTGAAGATATCTACTAAATAAAAGAGAAAATCGCTTTTTTTCAGTTTTGATTTTGCACCATTTTTACTTGGGCCTTAAAGCTTTTCAATTTGAATTATCCTCTTCAATAATGAGTATGTCCAGTTATGGACATAGTGGTTCCCTATTTGGACATATGCGGAATTCGGATAACTTTCACATGTTTAATCTTTTTGAATGTTTTAACATCAGAATATATCGTTAATCTTACTGCTAAAACACAAAAAAAACTTTTAAAAATGTTGAGACATTCAAATTATCACGCATGGCGAAATAGGGAACCACTATGGCCATTGGTACACCTACCCTAATTCATTTTCATGTTTATGGCTCATTCGTTGCATACATGCATACGTAGCGCTAAAAATAAAAATTTTAAACCCTCCCCTCTCCGTACTGCTTTTTGTATGAGAGTTTTCAAAATTTTGTTTGGTCAACATTTTTATCAATAATCATTATTAATGGTTAATCATTCAAAGGCTAATGATTGAATGCCCGAAAGTATGCACTAAACCCCAGAGATGGTCGGGTCTCGGGTTTTCAAACCCAAAACCCGACCCGAACCCGAACCCGTTCGGGTCGGGTTCGGGTTTTGAAAATTTAAAATTTTTCGGGTTCGGGTTCGGGTCGGGTTTGAAGGCCACAAAATTATCGGGTACGGTTCGGGTTCGGGCTTGAAAAAAGTCGGGTTCAGTCGGGTTTGGGTCGGGTTTGGTGAGAATGGTGAACAGAGTAACAACCTAAAAGCTTCCCTATGCATCAGAAACGATGAATTTATAATCTTTTCAAACTCGGGTTTTTTCATAGAAAACTTTTTCGGGTTTCGGGTCGGGTTCGGGTTTGAACAGCGATAATTTTTCGGGTTCGGGTCGGGTCGGGGTTTGCTTTTCAATTACAGTCTCGGGTTCGGGTCGGGTCCGGGTTTTAAGAAATAAAATAAGTCGGGTACGGGTCGGGTTCGGGTTAGAAAAATGTGAAACCCGACCATCTCTACTAAACGCCTTGAAGTATGCAACAAACGGATTATTTCAACTTTTCCCTTTCTTAGCTATAAATCTAAAATAAAAATCTTTTGAAGCAAATTTTTAATTTAAAACCATTTTTACTGAAATCTAGATTCAGATCAAGGAAGGGCGAAAATTCCTTTACAGCATTATTAGAAAAAATATGTTTCCAGTTTCTCATAAAAATCTCGTTAGGAAATCCCAACCCAATGTTCAAACTGATTTTACTCAACATTTCTCCAAGAATAGGGTTGTGATGAAATATTTGCAATACAAAGCTTGTTCGCAAGATCACATTTTTCTTATTATTTCACAATTTATTGCGCTTAAATATCTTTAGATTGACATTATTAATTATTAAATCTTGTCGAAGTTAAATTTAGGGAGGGGATGGTTGATTCAAAAGAGATTTTCATACGTGCTATTGAAATAATTCCAGGGCACGGACAATTATAAAACTTTGGTTTCTGGTTCAAACTTTAACGTAGATCCATAAAATATAAACAACTGGATACCCCTAACAACTCTTCCGAAAAATAATATAAAAATGATATCTTATACTTCAAAAATTCTTTTGAGAGTTAAATCTATGGCTTCGTTTGCAAAATTCATGAAGTTTAAGATATAAAGCTAGGTTTCGGAACTACCAATATAATGCTTCACTTTCACTTCGGAGGAATTATTGGAGTATGAATAAACAACTAACACTTCACTATACAAAAAAAGTACTAAAAATCACTAGAAAGACGAGCAAATACCATTTAACTTTTTATAATAATCTAATAATCACAAGATAAAAAGCATATTAGAGTTTACCGGAGTTTGCTCACCTTACTTATAATTTTTTTCTACACTGTTCTTTCTTTTATGAAGTGAAGTGTTGAAATCCGACTAGTTTTTTACCAATACTTTGAATACTTTCCCCGGCAACGTATGCATCACACTCTTGAAAATTTATTGGTACACTTATGATTAAGAAAAATCTGAATCAAACAGTTCTCAGCATGATTTTTCGTTCAATCATCAACTTTTTAATCATGATACTCTTAACATTTGGGACTCGATATGAAAGTGGCTACTGAATCTTAGGGGGGCTTCTACAGTACTCCACGCAATTTAATCAGGAATCGTCGTAATTTTCGAATCGATACCCGCAGTTCTGAAGACAAACAGCAATCCTGATATTTACGGAATTTCGTTAGAAGACGACTGAAAAACACTATTTTGTACAACTATCGTAAAATTAAACATACCATTTACTTCCTCAATTGGATTAAATGGGAAAAATTGATATGAAATTTGCGATAAAATAAGATGTCTTCTCGGTGCGAATCGAACTCACGACTCCCTGTTCACTAGATAGGGCGCGTTACCCCTACACCACGAGAGGACTCATGGACGGTTTCTACTGTTGAATGCCTAAGCCGAGAGTGCACTAGTTATTCGGTATATAAAGACCACATACTACTGGCCAACAACGTGCTGGACGCGGTTTGTATAGTGCAGGCTCGCAATGTGTCGCGACGTTCTCAATATAAATACAATAAATGATAATTTAAAAAAGTATTATTTTGAAATTAAAAATGTTGATCAAATTTGACTTTATTCACGTAAGGGTTATCAATCATCAATCATTGCAACTCGTTAATCATTAATGCTCTGCGCTAAAGCGGTTTGATGGTTTTAAATGAAAATTCGACTCTTCTATTCAGAGTAGGGAAAAATTCTGAAATTCACATTACAGTCATTGGCGTAGGAACAGGGGGGGCCAGGGGGGGCCTGGCCCCCTCCAGAATCATCCAGGCCCCCCCTCCCCCAGAATTTTGATGATAGTAAAAAAACAATTTAACATGAAGCAAAATCTTCTGAATCAATGTAAATGACTGTTGTTATTGACAAAAAATCTCTTCAGAAGTTACGTTATTTTATGTTGTACTCCTATAGTGAGAAAACCTCGCTTGCCTTACACAGCATCAGCGTGGCGGTTCTGTCTTCGGTGAATCGCGCTACAACCGAAAGCTAAACCGTCCGTTGGTTACTGTTAGAAATGGCTTCTTGTTGTGTGTGATTAGCGCAACTTTTCGACATCTCCGTAACAAAAAATACCGTGTACAAATAAGTGTCAATATCCAGGAAGTTTGATTCCCAAAATTCTTTTTTTTAATGATCCAAATAATGCTGTTTTAGCATACAACAGCATATTCGCAGCATTCTGATTTATCATGTTTTTGAAGGAAACCCTGCTTGAAGTGTCCGGTGATGATGATTTCCCTTATGAGAATTCACTTATGAATTCGATACATTAACTTAAATTCGTATAACATAAAAAAATATAATTGAAAAAACAGACAAAATTACTAAAGGAATTTCTTAGATAATACATAGTGGAAATTTTTGTCGAAAAATCAGACTTAACATTCAACTTTGGCATGGCCAAGTCTTTTGTTAAGATGAATGACAGAAATTTTACATGGTGTGAAAAAGTGTATCAAAATCGACCGTAGTGCTTTATTTCAGCAATGAATTCTCGCTTTAATTTTGACTCATTTTTTGAAGTATTTTTGTATGAATAAATTTATTGCTTAAGATTTATTTTCACAATTAAACTTATTATTTCATAAATTATTTGAGTAATATCCGACAGATTTGTAGCAGATTTTTCATAAAACGTTTCCATATTCCAGTATTTTAAAATTCTAGTATAATCAAATTCCTCAAGGAATATTGAAGGGTAGCTTCAGAAGTTTTGCAAATCTCTTGGAAATTAGGAAATAAGGAAATAATATTGTGGGACTTGCTCATACTTTCGCAGCGAATTTCTTCTGGTGGACATAAATTCCTTCTATGTCTACTTTTTAGTAGCAATTTGATTCCGGAAGATGTTCCTGGATTTACCTACAAGATGTTACTTACATGCATCAAAAGTTCAGTTTTCACACGCAATTCCTCCAAAAAATTAGATTCTGCCAAATCTAATACGGAGATCTGAGATATTTTGCTAAGGTTCTATTTCTAATTCTTATGTGAATTTATTAAAATAGTTTTTCCAAAAATGTTACTAATTTTTTTCGGCAAAGTTTAACAAAAGGCCTTAATAAATATTTACAAAACACTTCACAAATTGTATCAAAAACTCTTCTATGTTTTGTTTTATTTTCTAGAAATTTTTCTTCAAATCCTCGGATTATTCAATAATTGGAAAGAATATTGAATTTGAAATATCTATTGCCTTCGAATCTTCAGAGGAAATTTGTTGAAACTCGCGGGACTAAAAGAAATTGGTATAGCGGTTGTTGTATCAGGGGGTCGAATCACGGGCTTATTTTTCGGGAAACAATCACTCCAAAACACGACGCGATTACTCAACTAACGAAATAACTGTTTTATTAAAGAACTGGGCAAATATATTTAATACTTTTCTCGGTACACTTTATTCGCACGCTGTTGGTGGCTATCTGATCTCTTACTGAAAGTCTAATAGAAACCGAATGAAAGAAAAAAGGATCTGACGTGCATGTCGATGCAACGCACAAAAAGGTAACAATAGCTTATACAAATGCGTTTTATGCAGATTCATCTATGCGATATTTTCTATACGTGGAGATGGATTCTAATTCATAATACAGTGGGATTCCGTTTTTGGCATGCTCCGTTTTTGGCATGCTCCGATTTTGGCACCCCCCGATTTTGGCAACAAAATGGATCCGTTTTTGGCAACATTTTTCAATACCATTAAATTTGTAAATTTTTGTAAATATTATCGTGTCTGTTGCCATAGTCATTTGAATAGCAGGTCAACTTCACACCGATTACATTCCAGAGCTCCATTTTCGTCGATATTTCTACAAATCTCACCAACTACTAAGAACTCGCGTACGCGCTTTTTTACTTCAGAATGGTCATTGGTCATACATTGGTAACGTTGCATGAGGAAAAAAATCTCCACCAGTAACTCAACTAAAGACCAATCTCTTTTCTTAGGCATTCATATTGAGTGACCAGCCCACTTGAGTCTGCCAGTAGGTGCTAAAATAAAAAAAACTGTTCTTCAGTTTGGAACAGCTTGTTTGAACAAAGCACCAGCACCGACATAAGAGCAACAAAAAATCTATGACTCACACAGAGTTACAATCATAAATTTTGTCTCATCTTTTTGGCTCATTGTCTTTATTTTTATGGATTTACATACATTGCGCATGTAAAAAAACACCGCAATAATAGTTACAAATATGTACAGCAAAATGTCGTGTATCATAACTTTTAATAAATTTCATTAAATAACATGACAAATGCAAATGCAGTCCAAACTACAATTTATTCTCAATAATATCATTGAAGCGTGCGATAAATACGACTGAGAGTGTTTTAACTTCTTGTATGTGGTATTGGTGTGTATATTGATTCTTTCTGCGTCAATAATTTAAAGCTACTTCCCCTCTTTCTATAGACTCTGTAAAGGCGTTAGATTTGTTATGAGACGAATTCAGAATTCTGTACAAGATTGTTAATCAAGGATACGGGTCTCAACATCATCAAAATGTTCCTACGAGCTGAGTCTATGAGTTTTCTAACTGTACCCTGAAGAATTCTTAAGGGATTCTTGGTTCTTGTGGGACTTTTCAGAAATTTAACGAATTCATAAGGATATCTGCAGATCTCAAGTGGACACTGAGGCTTGTGAGGGATCCTTAGAGTGTACAATTGGTTATGGAGGATATGTCCAAAATCTGGTGATTCCCTAATAAAACTCTAGGGCGTCCTGTAAATTTAAAGCGCCATAATGTGAATTTCTAATATATTTTAATATTTCCGGCGAAAGCTTTTTGGGGTTTTGAAAAGGTTCCTAGAGAAATTGAAGGTGTGCTAGTGGTAGTCCTAACAATAATAACTTTTAAAATTTTCATAGGGGGACTTAAGAATATTCAGCAACATCGCAGCGGAATTCCAAAGATGTTAACTCCTGTCAAATTCCTTAGCAAGATCCAGAGAACTCTATGCGAGATCCTACGAATGCTTGGCAAGAAGCATCAGAGCTCAAGCGTTTTTTCTGTAGATTTCTCATGAGAACCTGAAGATTCCTGTAAGATTCTTGATTCAAGATTCAGGATTTACAGGATTCTGTAAATTTCAGTTGATTTCATAAGGTAGGTGTAAAACATATATCAAGCTCAATTAAAAATTATTTCAAGTAAAAATAGATTCTACCCAAATTACAAGTCACATTTATGCATCATCTCATGTTATGTTGTCCTTCTTGATGCAGTCAACCATTCATTATACAATGCTTTACTTTATCAAACACATAAATTGAAGGAACAATTCTAAACTTACCGAAATTTTTCAAATTTTACGCTCCAAAATTAAACTGATTTTAAATGATAATTTCATGTCGTTTTGCAATACCAGCGCTTTTTGATTCGCAAATACGTCTTTAAAGAAAACACATTTTTTTTGTTTCTTTCATAGTTTTAAAGAAAATGTCCAGTTCTTCAATAAAAGTCACTTTTTGATTATTGGTTTTACAAGGCCCTCTTATACAAAAATTATACATAAGCTTCTAAAAAATAATGAAGCGTTGAGGCGTAAAAACGCCACCAGAAAAAATGTTTGCCATATTAACATTATGGGGCTATAGATTCATAGTATAGTAAGACCCTTCGGGAAAATGCTTCGAAGTGAAACCTTTTCGAAGTCTCAACGCGGCTTATGATTCCATAAAAATGATGTTTTCAAAACCAATAGTTGAAAAATAAAATTTAAAATATGGGTTCCCGATTTTGCACGGTTTCCGTTTTTGGCAACTGAAAATTTCAACTTTGTTGCCAAAAACGAATCCCACTGTATTTTAAATTCAAATTTGAAAGTAATCCTAATTACAAATTATAAGCTAATGTGGACCGTATCATAGGCCGGCCACCTGAAATGTCTCATTTCACTACAAATCAATCTATCTTTCTAGTGAACTCTTCAAAATACTTAATCGTTTTACTCACAGCTGCTTCGAAGAGTCTTCTACGACGATACCTGGACTGGAGTGGTCAGTTGCTGCATCTGTGTAGATCATCTCTTCCTCGTCCGTTATGGGCAGCGGACACAGCTTCGTCACCGCTCGTTTCATAGTCGCTCCGGTTGGAGTGCGAATTGTTACCACGCGCGTGACACCATCTTGTCCGGGATGCAGTTCCACTACACGAACGAGAGGCCAGCGTACGGGCGGTAGGCAGCTGTCTTGAAGAATCATCACTTGACCAACTTTTAGGACGACACAATGTGGATTACTAGTTGATAAGCGTTGAAGCTCCTTCAGGTACTCTGTCCGCCAGTGGTACCAGAACAGCTGCTGCTTCTGCTGGATAACATCGTACCGGTTTCTAAGCCGGTTCACTGGAACGTCCTTCATATCCGGATAAGGTAGGGCTTGCAAGGATGAGCCGATCAAAAAATGACTTGGCGTAATGGCTTGAAAGTCGTTTGGATCTTCTGAAAGCGGGGCTAATGGCCTCGAATTCATTGCACCTTCAATTATCACTAGGATCGTTACTAGGTCCTCGTACAGCAACGGTGAGCTACCCAACTGACGAAGTAGATGCTTTTTTGCGACCTTCACCCCGGCTTCCCAAAGGCCGCCGAAGTTAGGGGCACGAGGTGGGATCATGTGCCACTGTATTCCATCAGTAGCGAGAGCGGACGAGATACGATTTATTTCGTCGGTATTTGAGAGCATTCGATAGAGGGCATGTAACTCATTTTTTGCTCCGACAAAATTAGTGGCATTGTCTGAGTATACATTTTCGGGCTTTCCTCGTCTAGCTATGAAACGCTGGAGAGCTGAGAGGAATGAAGCTGTCGATAGATCACCGACCAGCTCAATGTGTACAGCTTTAGTGCTGAAACACACAAAGAGGGCAATATAGGCTTTGGTGGGGGCGGACTTGCGGTAGGCGGGTTTTACAAATACTGGGCCACAATAGTCGATTCCTGTGGATGCGAAGGGGCGACTTGGCGTAACTCGGGCAAGAGGAAGCTGACCAACGGGCTGTTGCAAGGGGCGAGGGTTTGCACGCGTACAGCGATAGCATGTTCGGATTACGCTACGCACTGCTCTCCTTCCATTAGTGGGCCAATATTCGTTGCGCACTACGCCAAGCGTAAGTGATATTCCCCCGTGGATCAATTTACAGTGGTATGACATCAACATCAATCTGGTAAATTTGTGAAAACCAGGTAGAAGAATTTGATGTTTTGTTGTGTACGATTCTGTCGATAGTTTTAGCCGGCCACCGACTCGGATTATGCCCACAGAGTCCAGAAATGGGTTGAGCAATTTTAGGCTTGAATTATTGGCAACAGGTTTTCCTTTTCTTAGCAGGGTGAGTTCTGGTTTAAAACATTCGGTCTGCACAATTTTAACCAAACGATCTCTGGCAGTTTCAATCTCAATAGGAGTCAGTGCAATCGTTGGTTGTTTTGGTCCCTTCCTTGTATAGTGGCAGAATCGCAAACAATACGCAGTGGTTCGTAATAAGCGATCAAATGATGACGAACGGCAAAATAAAGGGTTGATTGGTAGTGGAGTGCGAGACAACAAAGTGGTAGTTTTCCGTTCGCTCTCTACATCAGCAAGTGTTGTTTGCGAATGGTTTAGCTTCGGCCAGTTTTCCTCCCCCTCTCCCAACCAATCTGGGCCATGGATCCATTCTCTGCTGCTTAGGAATTGCGGGACGGGCATCCCACGGGAAACAAGATCGGCAGGGTTGCTCACTCCAGGTACATGAAACCATCTAGAACTGTTCGTCAGGGTGTGAATGTCTGCTACTCGGTTTGAAACGAAAGTTTTCCAAGTCTGTGGTGGTGAGCGGAGCCAGTGTAGCACTACCGTTGAGTCGGTCCAATAGAAGACGGGAGTGGTTTCCATTTTCAGTGCAGCTACAACCCTTGATGATAATTGAGCACCCAGTTGAGCTGCACACAGTTCCAGTCTGGGAATGCTGCGCTTCTTCAAAGGTGCTACTCGTGATTTTGATGCGAGTAATACCACCTTCACTTCGCCGTTGGGTTTCAGAGTCCGAGCATAGACACAGGTTCCGTAGGCAGATTCGGAGGCATCCGCGAAGCAATGAAACTGCACCTCCCCCACATCAAAGGCCAATCTACTGATTCGGAAGTCGGACAGCAGGGTCAAATCCTCCACATAACTCTCCCAAATGGTTCGTATCTCCACAGGCACTTCTTCATTCCAGTCGATCGAAATTGTCCACAGGAGTTGCATCAGAATTTTGGCACGAACTATAACAGGTGCGATCAGACCCAAGGGATCATATAGTTGGGCAATGACGGACAAAATTTTACTTTTGGTGATTGGTGCATCTACCGAAAAAGGGCCAACGTTGAAGCGAAAATTGGTCGGATGCTGGCTCCCAAGAAATTCCCAAGGCTTTTATCGCTTCGTCCGGGTCGAAAGTTTGGCTGGATGGATTGGCTAAATTTTCAGATGGAACACCTTCCAAAACTTCGGAGAAATTTGAGCACCATTTCCTAAGGGGGAACCCTCCACGTCTCAGCAATTCATCCATCTCCTTGCGTAGTTGGATTGCTTGTGAAATAGTCGCTACGCTTCGAATAAAATCATCCATATAGAAGTCTTGCTTGAGTGCTGATGCTGCGAGAGGAAACGAATCACCTTCGTCTTCGGCCAGTTGAAGTAGTGTTCGTGTTGCGAGAAACGACGATGGGGCTAATCCGTAGGTCACTCTGGTCATTTCATATTTAGTAATTGGATCGCTCTTGTTGAAGCGCCACAACACACGCTGCAGGGGACGATCGTCGGGATGGATTTCAACCTGGCGGTACATTTTCTCGATGTCCGCCAATAGTACAACCTTATGCCTTCGGAGACGAATAACGATGTCCAACAGTTCATCCTGGATGACAGGGCCGACAAGTAGTGCTTCATTTAAGGAAAATCCAGAGCTAGTTTTAGCGGAGGCGTCAAACACGCTCCGTACCTTGGTAGTCGAACTGGATTCCTTCTGAACCGCATGATGAGGAATGTAGCAAACCGTGTGCGGTTCAGGTTCAGTTGGGAGTATTTTTCGCATGTGTCCCAGTTCAATAAATTCAGCGATAAATGCATGATATCTCTCTTTCAGGATGGGATTACTATCCAACCTCCGTTCTAAACCTTCTAATCGCCGCTTGGAGTTGACCAAAGATTCACCTACCATATCTTGGAAATTGTCCTTTTTGGGATATCTTACAATGTACCGGCCGTCGGGATTTCTCGAAACCGTTTTCTTATAGTACTCCTCACAATATTGCTCGGTTGGTGAAGGGAGGGCTCTATCCAGTTCTTCCAACTTCCAAAATTTCTCTATGTTCTGATTAAGTGAATCAAGAGTGGACATACAGCATACTAAGGTGTGGGGCATTGCCTCATAGGAAGCCTTTCCCGAAACGAACCATCCAAATTTGCTTTCTACAAGCGTTGGTGCCTTAGGGCCTAATGGAAACCGGCCACCTTGTAGGATTGCATAAAAGTGTTCCGCACCGATGATGAGATCCACTTTTCTAGGCACATTGAACTCTGGATCGGCGAGATCAGTTTGGTTGGGGATATTCCAGTTCGTTATTGGGATCGTAACAGCGGGGAGATCGGAAGTCAATTTCTTGAGTACCAAGCAATTGAGCGGAATAGAGAAATCTCCGAATCTCGACCGAGCTTCGGTATTAACCGAACAAACTGCTCGAATTTGGGACTCACCAACACCAAGAATAGGTTGCTCAATCCTATGCCGAACCAATCGAAGCTGCTGGCAAAGTCGGTCACTCATGAGACTACATTGTGATCCACTGTCTAATAAGGCTCGTGCTAGATGTTCGTTTCCATAACCGTCCAGAACCTTGACGACGATGGTAGAGAGGAACACGTTGACGCTGCGGGGTTCTACCACCGAATTGGAGGATATTACGTTTGCTCCACCAGATGAATTCGAAACTACATCACCGTTCGCAGCACTTTGTTTTGGAGGAGAGAAAACCGGCCGATTGACCTGATTGGAGCTTGAATTTCCCGTATTCGTTCCTGGAGAATCGAACCCTGGATGCAATAGGGTGTGATGCCGCTTCTGACAATGCCGGCAAGAAAAATTGGAGGAACAATTCCGTGCGAAATGATTGCTTCTGAAGCAGTTGCTACAGATACGTTTGGTATTCACCAAGTTCAAGCGGTCCTTCAACTGCATCTTTTCAAACACCGGGCATTTGACCAAAGGATGACAATCGCTGCACGCAAGGCAGCTGGGCTGTGTATGTTCCACTGCAGAGAATGAGTTGATTTTCGGCGACGAGGTGGATTGCTGTTTCGATTGCCTGACAGGGGGATAGTGCTTTCCTTGGGACGTGTAGGGTTGCTCAGCCGAAATGTGTAAGGATTCCAAGGTACGAATCTTCCGCGTCAGGAAATGTATTAGGTTTTCGTAAGTTGGATCTTCATTACCAGAAACAAATTCTTCCCATTCTTTCAGAGTATGATCGTCGATCCGCGCGCACAAAAGCTGAACAAGAAGACTACACCACTGTGCCGTCGGCTCACCAAGTTGATTCAAAATCTTCACATGCCGCTGGAAATCTTCTACCACGTTCCGAAGTGCGACTGGGGATTTTCCGGATACCTTCGTATGGACCATCAACGACTGCAAGTGCTTTTTCTTCAGTAGATAGGAATTGGAGTAGCGATCAAGAAGAGCCTCCCAAGCGAGAGCATAATTATTCGCCGTAATTGTGAGGGATTCGATCAACTTTAATGCATCACCACGTAAAGCCGATCGCAAATATTGGAACTTTTGGACGCAAGGAATTTCTGGCGATGAGTGGATTAACGAAGAGAACGAATCGCGGAATGTCAACCAATCGTTCAAATCGCCATCGAATCGTGGGAGTTCAATGGTTGGGAGCTTCACACCGGTTACATGAGCAATGGCGGGTGCCACTTGCTGGTTGAGAGGTTGCGCTGGGTTGGGAGGGGGATATCCTTCGACATGAGACCGCCTTTTACCCGGAAAAATTGTTCTTCCACCTTAGCCCTTACCTTCGCGTTTGCCGCCACAAATGCTGGAGAATCATCAAATGCCTCGTATTCGCCTTGAATTGATTCGAATGCCTCCATCAATTTATCGAGCCTGCTCAGACGAATCGTTATCTCATGTTTGTCTCGCTCTGCATCGAAGTTTACCAGGAAGTCCTCTATTCGTTGAATGGAATCCATGGTGTTTTTCCGCTTCAGCTCCTTCGACTTCATTTTCTTCTCCGCCATGATGCCGAGGAAGTGATGATGACGTCACCGGAGGCTGTGAATGGACAGGAGACACAGGAAGCACCTTTGGATGACGGTAAGTATTTGACTGACACTCACCTGTGCCCGTCCAATGACAGGCCTTGTATTTAATGGTAAGACTGGAACTAGTTGTAACCACCGATAAAGATGGCAATTGGGATGGGTTGGAATGCAAAGATGGGATGCACTGAATCCAATCGGCACTGAAAACCTTCCGAGTGCGTGGATGAAGGGTCTCGTCGAACACGATAGGGATGATGAACAGATAGGCGGTAGCGGTTAGGTATACCAGGGTATGCACCGGCAGCAACAGCAACTGCGTGCCCAACACCAACAGCAGCAACACGTGTAAATCCTAAATTGGTCAAAAGAAGACCCAGGAAGTACCTCTCAAAGCACAATAGATGAATGGACAGATACTCACATGGAGCCTGTCTTCAACAGGCCTTGTACTTTTTGAGCAGGTACTGCTATCTGGAGCAATCCTTCCGAAGGGTGAAAGTGGGGTTAGCTTGGGTCCGAACGTCGTGGTGATTCCAGGGAAAATCCAACACCCGTGATCCTGGTCACGGCACCAAAAATGTTGTATCAGGGGGTCGAATCACGGGCTTATTTTTCGGGAAAACAATCACTCCAAAACACGACGCGATTACTCAACTAACGAAATAACTGTTTTATTAAAGAACTGGGCAAATATATTTAATACTTTTCTCGGTACACTTTATTCGCACGCTGTTGGTGGCTATCTGATCTCTTACTGAAAGTCTAATAGAAACCGAATGAAAGAAAAAAGGATCTGACGTGCATGTCGATGCAACGCACAAAAAGGTAACAATAGCTTATACAAATGCGTTTTATGCAGATTCATCTATGCGATATTTTCTATACGTGGAGATGGATTCTAATTCATAATATTTTAAATTCAAATTGAAAGTAATCTAATTACAAAATTATAAGCTAATGTGGACCGTATCAGCGGTAAAGGAATGTGTAGAGAAACATGTAGCTAAATAACTGAGAAAGGGGAACGATTTATTGAGGTATTCATAAAGCAATTTATATTGATCTTCCTGAAACACTTCTTTAGAAATAATTTTCTCCAGTTATTGGCAGAATCCATACTCTTTGTTTGAACATTTGTGTGATATGAGGGCAAAATTTCTAGAGGTATTCTGGCTGAATGTTAGAAAACTAGAAGTCAAGGAAATATAGATTTGAAGCATAATTTCTAAGGAAGATTCAGATGGGACCTTCTTGAGAGTTCTGTTTTATTTGTAATTTCATTAGGAAGGTTTTAACTATCTTGTAAATTATCGCTAGAGAAAAGATTACAAATTACACAGCGTAACAAAAATGACATTTTTGCGTGTCTCAAGGATCAAATTATGTGTCTCTAGTAGATTTGGGGTTGCTGAATCTGGTGCCATTCTCACAAATGTTCCAGCACGTCACAATTTTTAGCTACAGGTCGCCAAAGTTGTATAAAACACTGGTTTTATTAATGTTTACATGAAATTTAAAGTTTAATTTATCAAACCTTTTTGTAATCTAATCCACCAAACATGCAAAATAGATCTTGAACTTTCATTTCAGACATAATTGGAATGAAATTGCGCGATTAAATTTCGATTAAATCAATTTTTTCAACATGCTTGCAGTCTCCATACAAAATTGTTCGTTTCTTCTATATGGCAAAATTAAACAATTCTCTAAACCATCAAAAAATAACTTTTTCGTATCGAAAGTATTATAAACTTTAATGATAAGTATTGTTATACATATAAAGTTTGAATTCTGTGGCAAATTAAGCCAATATATTACCTTACAAGCTGACAAACTTGCATGCAAGTTGGCTGAAATAGTCATTTTTTGCATTTTCAAACAGTCGATATCTCAAAAAACTAGACGTGCTATGATATTTCTGAAAACGGCAATGGATTCAGCAACCCTTAATTAAGTGAATAGCGGGTATTTTGGTGCTGGAGACAAAAACGTGTTCCGCAGTGTTATCTTTTATTGTACCGTTGCCCATCTATTGTTCTACCTGCTTCAACATTTTGTTGTTTCTCCTTCCTTCGCATGACGTTTTGAGGAACTTCGTACAAAAATCTTTTCATACTCCAAAAAGCAACTTTTCCATGATTCTAAATAAAGGTAAATTGAAGAATTTTGAAAAATTGCAGAATTCTTATACGTATGGTTCCAGATTCTTAAAAACAGAGTTGTGTTTGATCCTTTCACCTTGACACTTGCTCCTGCAGGGCCGGCTATGAGGGCAGGATCAAACATGTCGCGCATCGGTCGAGTAAAGTGAAAAAGTTTCGATTAGTTCTTTTTTTGATCTTTCGACGTTGACGCTTGCTCCTGGGCAGTGCGTCAAGAAAGCCTGAACAGTCGTCAGTTGTTTTCCCTCTCGGTGGACGCGCCTATTTTCTCTGAGTGGTTTTATATAGCCGAGCAAACGAGTGAAGCTGAAAGTGGATTGTTGCTGCTCAAGGATAACGGTTCAATTGGTGAGCTCGTTTCATGCTACTATTTCTAATCTTTAAAATATGTATGACTGCACCTTTAATCATTACAATGGTGAGACGTAAATATGATTTTTCAAAAAAACTATGAAAGGTTCGTCACTGTGAGTGTCGACATAAACTCTGATTCATAAATTATTTATGTCTATTTATTTTTTCAAGACACATTTTTCTCTTTATCTTTATTTTTTAATCAAAAAAAACTTTGAATGGTTCAACACTACCAGTGTAGACTTGCGAAAGGTTCACTTTATTCAACAAACTTTGAAAGGTTCGTCACGTCAAGTGTCGGCATAATTTTTTCTCTACATAGGTATTGTTCATATCAAATGAAAATATTATATTTACATATAAGCATGTTTATATCTCACCAATATTTATTTATCATGGTCTGATCGGCTTATTAAAGTGAATCCTGTGACCCCAACGATCCTCCCCATTAACAAACATCCCTCCCAGTAACCTTTGTGGAGATGCAGAGGCAAACACGGTCTCCAAATAGCAAAGGTTCACACTAACATTCCTTCCCCCAATCCCCCTGACTGCAAGGACATGGCCGGCGCCGTTATTGACCATGTATAAATAGAGGCACTGAATTATGCACACTGAAGAAGATTATGGCCAATCCCAGCCGATCTTCTAGTTGATTCTTTGTGCATTTTCACTGACTTCGGTCAATACGGAATAGCAACCATTGATATGTGTAGTCAGTCTAAGCTATTATGGTTCCAGATTCTTAAAAGTCTATCAGGAATTCCTTAACAAATTTTCAGAGTAATGCAAAAGTTTCCCATATGATTCAAATTCATTAAAATCTTGATCATGAATTTTACCACAATAGATCTTCGGTACCGTTCTTAAAAATACCGGCAATATTTTTGCGTTCAACTCCTACAATACTACAAAATAATCGATGATCTACAAATTTGGGAATTTCTAACGGTAGGAAAAAATGAGTTCTGCATCAATATGTTCAACATAGTAATAATGAAACTTCGGAGTTTATATTATTTAAGATTTTAGTTACAAATACTTTTCAGTGAAATTCCATCCATCCAAATGATTGGTGTTAAAAATAAGTCTTCTATTATAAATGACACAGAAAAAAGAACCAATATTTTTTAATAAGTAAATCCTACAAGGACCACCTAAGACTTTCTGTGAGGTACATGGTCAACAAGCTCAGAAATTCTACGATTTGTTTCTTGAATTTGACGATAGAAATACAGTTTTTTTTTTCGAATAATATTTACGCTTCAAATTTTCAAAAAAAAAAATATATATATATATATATACCGACAAGGTTCTTTCCTTTGGATGTTGTTTAAATTTTTCAAAAAGAGTCAATCAATTTTTCAAATCTGATATGGGGTGATTCGTAGAGGAATTGGTGAAGCAATCTCCCTTAACAATATTGAGACTATTCCAGGAGTAATTTTGAATCTAAAACTGGAGAGTGGATAAATTTTTGAATTTTGTTTATAGAAGAAATCCTGAGATACCATTCGCAAAAAAATGGGATTATTTTTAAAAACCTTAAACAATAACTTGATGTAACTCCGAAAGAAAGTTCAGGAATGAATAGCAAAATCTAAGTAAATCTGGTGAAATTTTCTTCAATAAAATCCCAAAAGGAACGTTAGTGCGGTTCAAAGAAAAAAATCTCTGGAAAATACTTAGATGAATCTCCGGTAAATCTTTCGGAAGAAAAATTAGGGAAACAATAATATTATTCTCTAAGAAACCCCTCAACGAATTACTCGGGAAATCTTTGAGTATTTTCGTGGAAGAGTTTTTAAAAGCAACAGTTGAATGTATTATGCTAGGAACTTTATTTAAATATTCTTTGAACATTTCTTAGTTAGACATTATTGAAAAAAATAAAGAAAAAAATATATTTCGAGAAAGTTTTCCGTAGGAAGGCGAGATGTTGAAATATGAAATATAAATTATCTGTGAACAAAATACAAATAGATCTGCGGAGAACTCCTCTGAGAAACCATGAATAACATTTTTTTAATTGAATTATTTTTAATTTCTCATGAAATTCTTGTGGAATATTAAGAGAAATTCTTACAGTAACACATGGAACAGCCAATCTTTTTTTTTTATTTGGATAATTTTGCTGCGACTTTTTCAAACAATCCTGTAGATATATTTTGGGTTGAACTTCACAAGCAAAGTTGGAAAAACTATTGGCGAACTCTCTGAAGAATTCGTGGAATGAATCCTTGCTTAGTGATCTAAACAAATTGTCAATGAACACAGGTGGATTCTTAAAACTATCAATTGGAATTATATAATAACTACGTAGAAGACCTTTCAGGATAAACGATTGTAAGAATTTCTAATGCATTATCTAGCGGAATCCTTCAAACGATTTTTTTTAGCAATTCGTTAGAGATTCTTCGAGAAATTTTTTGTTGAAATCAGAATGTCTGGGAATGATTTTGCGTGGCAAATCCAGGACGAACTCAGTGAAAACTGGTACAGAAGATCTTGGAGAAAGCACTGAAAGGTACGAAAATAATTCATGAAGAAATTCCCGTATGAATTCTCAGAGGAGAGGAATCTCTTCATATTACATGGTTGAATACCTGAAAATTTCGTGGAAGAATCACAAAGCATATTGTGAGTTTTTTTTTTTTGACAGAATTACAAAATGAATGCATCTTTTTCGTAGCGAATATTAAAATTTACAAATATCACGGATGTGCCGCGAAAGGAGACTAGATAACAAGTTAATAAAATCAATGCAAATCTGATAAAACTACGAAATTTGTAAACAAGTATTTCGTAGGCCCCCCCTAGGCCCCCTCCAGCAAAAAAATCCTAGCTAGGCCAATGACTACAGTAAGTAAGTGTAGCAAATCAGCAAGTCAGCGAAGCCAGTGAAACTCACGCCTACCGTTGCTGTAGGCAAAATGCTTTGAAATAGCAAAACACCCGTTGCTAATGGCAACCCAAAACTACTGTCGAAAAATGTTCTATTTCCCGCTGCATTTCCCGCATTTAAAGCCTTCAATGATACTACTGATTCATAAAATTCATGCACCGAACATAAGCTACTTGATGAGATTCACAATTTAAAACTACTGTAGTGAGAAGAGCCACATGATCTTCGCGAAATTCAAGCATATTTTTTTTTCGTAGTGTTGAAAATATCAGATCTAAAGCAGTAAATCAATCAACGAATCCATGTTTATTCTTAGCCTGTTCAGAATCCATTTACTCTAATAGCACCTACCCTGGGTGTACCTGTAGTGTGTTCAGTAAATTCAATTCCAAGACGTGTCCTAGAATCATTCATATGAATGGTCTTTTCGGGCGAATGTAATTCGGACGAATGGCATTCGGCGAAATGATATAGTATCCCGATGAGATGCACATTTTGCGATATCTGCACTCGACCGCGTCTCTTCGGGCTATGGATCGCTGCCCGCCCAGTCAATTACCGGGTGGGAGAACAATGACAGCATAAGGCGTAGGATATTGGCAGAAGGCAGCGAGGTTCAGTTCGCACTCAACTTGTTCAATGACCAATCTGGGCGGCGGCAAGCGTTCAAGGTAAAGTATGCAAATGCACACGTAATTCAATGGCTGCGGGGGTCAACACCAGATCGGCAAGTCTTACGAGTCTACCCTCTTGGTCGGCATCCCGCGGCGTCCATTGATCGTAGACGCATGAATGAAGTAATAGATCAAAGATTTTCCGGCTTTCGCAAAGGATACGCGCAATCATTCGCGGAGGTGTGATTTCTCCCGTTACAACGAGCCTACCCCCCATTTTCGCTGAGTTGTGCCTTCAAAGGGAGGGTAAAAGCACTGGTCGAACCAACCAGTCACACAGAGTGTAGTACCTCGTTTTACTTCCGTTTAGGTGTGATTATCAAGCCAGTTTTGAGCCCAAGCCGCGCAAGATCTGTGCTGTGAGAAAGCGGTCATTGACCTTGAAGTGGACTGTGTCCGGCCAAGTGCTTGAATTTCCTTGAACGGCTCAACTCGGCGTTCGATTGAGAGCACGGTCACCTTGTTTACACCTTTCTTCCTCGTTGGTGCAGGGTTGGCTCACTCAGGAAAAAAAAACGGAATAGTTGCTGCTTACAATTACACAAGGCAATAATAATAATAACGCCAGAAAGTATGCTTTTACAAATACAAGAGAATGTGTAATCTCAGAAGTTAGATTCCGAACTGTTTCACCTTAAACCACCTGGTCAGTTTTCTGACTTTTCAGACCCATGTGAGTTGATTGATGGCCCAATAAGGAGTACATCCGCAAATGCAGGTGGCTGCTAATCAATTCGATGTATCATCTTCGAGTTTGTTCAGAGCAAAAGCAATATCAGCAAGGACTTGAAAACAAGTCTGCTGAAACTGCGACAATAAGTCCTAGCTGCAAAGCAGGACTATGAGAAATCCAAGGCACAACTTGGCAAGATAAAAGGCAAAAAACACTGCCAGACTAGTCGTGCCAGACTAAAAACTTCAGTCCTTCACAGATAACGTGAATATATCAGATGATATTATTCGATACGCGATGCGAAGAAGGATGAGTACGTGGCAGAAAGACGCATGGTTTTGACGTAGGACTACGTCTTTCTTCTCTATACAGGAGTTGTTAGGAAACTCACTGCAGCCGAAACAAAAGACGTGGTAGCGGGAATAGATTTCCTTCGAAATTCTAGCTCACTTTCACTACACTCGCGATCACACTGGCGGACATTCCCGGACGCGAAAGAAACGAAGACGAGGAGCACTTGATTTAATCGTGTATTTCTCCTGATGGCCAAACACTAACTAGCTACAAGAACCTCAATTAACGATCTAGGTATAATGATCCAAAGATCTCCTTAGTGTAAAAATGAGCGTGAGTGCCAACTATTGCGCTCAGAGATAGATTGCCTAATTCGACTAATTCTCTTTCAAATAATACACCACAATAAAGACAAATACAATTTCATGAAGTTGGAAGTGAAATTGGAATTTCAAAACCAAGAGCGTTACGTTGGCATGAAATATTTTAAACGTTTATAACTTTTTGTTGGCATCACGAAATTCCTTGATTAGCACTTCAATCGCAAGACTTAGCATTTGAACGTTGATTTCAAGCAAATCTATAAATAGGGATGGTAGAGAAAAGTTGACGTAATTTGCTTTTCACTCTCCGCTTGAATCGCATCTCAGCAGGCAACAGATCGGCTTGCTCTGACCGGGCGTGCTTCTCAGGCACAGACATCGATAGCGAAGGATCCCTCCGTTTGTCTTTCTTCGCTCAAATCTAACTGTCCGTCGACCGACCGAGACAATATCCGTCCAAATCCAAAACCATCACCGCTGTCGCCGCCAATAAGAAGAAGAGGAAGCAGTCCACAGGAGAGCAATTCCACCGAACATGACGAATTTTTTTTTTCAAATTAAATTTTTGTATTTTTTGAATCGCCTTTAAATTTGCATACAGATTCTTTATGACCAAAAATGCCATTTTGCATTTTCAGACCGCCATTTTGAACCTCGCCTTATTTTTGAGAAGGGCGTATCGGAAAATGCATAGCAAATCTTTAAAAAACTGTAACCCGAAAACGGTTTTTCCGATCGATTTGAGATCTTCTACAAAGTTGTAGGTATTGCTTAAGACTATATGGAGAAAAATATGCACGGTAAAAAAAGTTACAGATCATTTTTTATTTCAAAAACAAAATTTTAAAATCAATTTTCTCCAGAAACGCAGTTTAAATTTTTATTTTTTTATTTTTGGATATGTTTTAGGGGACAACTTATGTGATTTATTGCACAATGTTTCAAAATGGAAGAATTACGGACAAAAAAGTTATGATTTTTATAAAATATTACAGATTTTGCAAAAAAAATCGAAATAGAGGAAAACAATATTTTTTTATGTGATTATTTGAAAGTACAGAAAAATTGCAATCGAAAAGTGCTAAGGTAAATTTTTTCTAGGTTGCATCAATTTCGAGATATACTCATATTTATAAAAAAAAAATCAAAAAAAAAGTAAAATAGGCCCTTTTCAAACATATTTCGTGTTTCTCCATTCCAGAAATATTTTATTTTGATTGAGTGAATCGTTGCTGAATTGTTTATTTTTTGATCAAAACCTATATACTAAAGTATTTAAAAATGCACGGTAAAAAAATAAACGAAATTTTCAAATGAAAATTTGAAGTTCATTGTTCTTACTTATTTGGCTTTACATCAATTATCTTGATAAAGCATCGCCAACAATATTTCGCCAATTCCCTCGGTTCATGGCCGCTTCTCTCCATCCGAAGTTGAGAGATTTGCAGTTCCACGTACCGAGTTTCCAATCGCTAGTCCATTTTCGTCGCTGTGGTCTTTGCCGATTGTTCCGGTCGTATTCTCTCGTTGACGTTCCTGTGCTGATGTGTTTTTACGGCTGGCTCGCAGGGCCTGACACAACCCCTAGATTTCGGAGGACCATTCCCCTAAATGTTCGGAGGGCCATAGTGGCAGTTTAGCTTAGAGTCCTTCTCTGGCACTCGGACGATGATCAGCCGCCCTGACATGGGGAACAGACGCTGTTGTGAGCCGCTCCTAACGTGGAGTACAGACGCCCCAGGTTTGCAAAAGCAAACCCCCCCTTCCTGTCAGCATACGACCAAAGTTCCCGGGGGTTGGTTACCCGATCTTCCCCAAGGTTACTCGTACCCCGGCCAGTACCACGAGGAGGTAGGGATAGGAGTTGCTGGCAAGAGGCTAAGGACCGCACAAAGGGGTCTATTTTATTCCTGCAGGTACGCGAGGTACCAATGGTACGCCATGCCCAGCCATTTACCGCGCCTTCATTGTTCTTAAAAACGCAAAATTGATGATTTTAATTTTTGGATATGTTTTGCAGCATATTGTTTGTAATTTCTTGCACAATGCCTCAAAATGGAAAATTTTTGGATAAAAAATGAATTATTTAAAAAAATAAATAAACGAGAATTTATGTTAAACGATATTTTTGGTGCGTTTTTCTTGAGTACAGAAATAACTATATATTTTTAAATATGAAAATTTCTATCGAAAAATACTCAAGTAAAATTTAGCTGAGATGCATCACTTCCGAGATATACACGGTAAATCTGAACGTGGCATTAAAAATGTGATTCTATCACAACGGTGTACCTTTGGTCCCCAGGGTCAAGCCCGGCTAATGGGTAAAACCCTCTCATCGCGGCAAGATCGTACAACCATGGGAAAGGAGTTTGTTTTTTTGTT
>NW_018736415.1:0-31005 GCF_002204515.2 Aedes aegypti
ACGAGATTCAAGCCGCCAGGCCAACAAATGCTGCGTTTATTATGGGCCACCGACCCAGGACAGGTAGATTATTCACTACGACGTCATGCTTGAAGTCCTACCCAGAAAAGGCCGATTCGGCACGACGAGAAAAGACCTCCGAAGACCGGGACGAAGAGAACCTGACGAATCGGAATCCGACAACGAAGACAAATCACCGACATACATCCTCCTGCCCAAAAGTGTCCTTCTTACAAGCTGCACGGCAAAATGCACAACACTCGAACCGCAGTTCGTCTTCAAAGAGTTCCGCGCGGCCAAATCCGCGGTCTTCTCTGCAACGGATGTCGTTGCCGCGCGTATTGCCGTCCAAGCGTGGGATCTGGTCCAATCCAGCTACACGCCCCTCAGAATCCTCGCAGAATTGAACGTGCGACCTGAGTGGGCCGCACAGCCGAGCATGGCGGTCCGGGAAAGACGCCTGCTTTGCGTGAACGCTGCCGAAATCCAGTTTCATACAGATACTCGCCGAAAACAGTAAATCGCGGAGGAACGGGTGGATCTCGATTTTCGGTCGCATGGAGTGGCTGATGATAGCGTCCCGGGCGGAAGAACAAAAACAAGGAACAGGCGGCCATGAGCTGCAGCATGGTTCGCAGCACGCTGCGTCGCCGGCCCGAGAAGCAGTCCGAAGAGTCCGCCGGGAAAAGTAAGTGCATGAAGCTCTTTGGTCCTGTGATTTAATTGTGCGAGGCACAGCTGTAACGGAGACGAGGACGGTTCGGTTACCTGGCGTGCGAGTGGCCCTAATTACTATGACCAGTAGTGGGCAACACCAATATCGTTGATTTTAGATTGGGATTATTATTATGTCTCAATCGTGGCTTTCTCGTTCGTTTATAGCGTCGCATTGGAGTTTAGGGTAAATCGGCAAACGATGAAGGTTTTGGGATCAGTCATTTGGTAGCGCGGATTTGCTTTTAGTATACTGAACCGCATTTTTAATAGATAGTGAATAATGAGTGGCCATCGTTGGAGTAGATGGATGTTATCTGATAGAACGGTTGTGCAATCTTTGTGTTGTAGTTTTATTTGTGTTATAATTTCAATGCGGTTGCACTACCACTGGGGTGGCGAATTCTAAAAATCAATTACATCTTATTTACTTGATAATTCTGTTTTTACGACAATCAATTTATTGCGACTCAGGTTTGGTTAGTTCTCTCGAACCATTATTAGGGAAGGCGGGCAAGTATGGTCGTACGGGCACGGGCAACATTATGGACACCCTTCATTTGACTTGGAGCCTGATAACATTTAGGACTCATAAAGTACTGCGTTCACTCAGCCACCATCGTGAAAAGCCGTGCAAAAATCTATGTTCGATAGCGCATATTGCCCATTTCGCCCCGTACAGTGTTAAATAATGTTTTTTTTCAAAAATGCTCACACGAAAATTAAAAAGTAACTTTTTTACAAATACAACTGTGGAGAAAAACTGCGGACAAACTTCCAGTTTGTCACCTTTATTCACAGAAGAGAGGATCGACGAAGAGAAATCGATCATGCAACTTACGCATTATTCTAGCACACGCTGATTTGGTTACTAACATTAGTCACTGACTGTATATTACATATATTATTTTTTGACGTTGGTAACAAGTACAATTTCAAAAAACGAAAAATTGAGCATGTAACGAAAAATGGTCAGGTTTTGACCGTATAACCTCAGCCGTTAATGATAAGATTTTTCAATATTTATTACATCAATGATCGGGAAATTATCTAAGCGTCGATTCAATGGAGGACACTATTGATTATTGGGCAAAAACTATTGAAAATCGTAAGTTGACCCTATCTTATTAACCAATCACGTTCAAGCACATTTTTGGTTCCGCTTCCACTATAACAAGCGCACCGGTCCTGCTTCTTCCCTCAGTCTTCTTTTTTTGCGGTCGGACAGTTTACACGGTCGGGCGAGTCATTTTCGCTTTGCGTTTTGCTCCCGCCGTCACAGTTCAATTTGTGTTTGTCGAAAGAGGAAGACGCAAGGGTTGATTTGCGGCGGCGATCACGATGCCGTAATCAACAACCCGTTGCTCTTGTGCGCCATCGCACGTCACGTCATTAGCTGGTTCCGTCGTATAAGCAAATCGGCGCTTTTTCAGGGCCATCAAATGTGTTGAAAAGAGTTGAAAGAATAATATTTTCGACCTTATTGCATGTTATATTTCTCAATGAATCTCACAGCTTCATACAAAATTTAATTTGTCATGAATAATTGATGGCACGACAATTTGATACTGTATTCGCGACGATGCCTGCAGTGCCGTCACAACATTTCACAACGATGTAAAATAGAGTGGCATTTCCAACAGCTTCTTAGACTTGCCATATTTAATGAGAAACATATGTTAACAAATTGCGACATATTTAGAAATGCTTCTGAACAAGAAATTCTCATTGAACAATTTTCATCATTTTGGCACCAATGGATCAGAATTTTCCTTCATACAAAAGAAAACTATTGATTATCAATAGCTAATTATTGAATATTAGAAAATTTTTCTACGAATCGACTCCAATAATTAAAACTATTGATTTTTCATGAATATAACTATTGAAAAATCGATAAATATTCAAGGCATGTCTTATTTTCCATAGAAAACAAATTTTTCTTGTGTATTCCTAGCACAGACATCATTGCTCGATAATCTTAGCCACTTTCGACATACAAAGGGAAACGCCCCTTTCGGTCTTCTTCTTATCCTTTTTTATAGGCAAATTTAATGCGCCACCAGCAATAGAGGTCGCTAGGTAAGAAGCAGAGAAATGTTATTGAAAATGTTTGTTTCGTCCAATTCAGTTTTTCGACCCAAAAATTAGCTCATAATCAATTGATTATTAAACTATATTTCCATTGGCATAATCATTTTTGACCTTTAATTCTTGCGATACGCATGATTTCACAACAAATTTAGCACACAAACAAAGAATCCGGATGTTTATAACCTATGTAGCCAAACAACCAATTTTCCAATTTTATCCACAAAATCGTACATGAGCACTGACCGGATCTGTACATTTTGGAAGGAAAATTTTTTTCAATGTTTTTCAAATGCTCTCTGATCGTCTACAACATATAATATTTCCGAGAAAAAGTGTAATATGTGTGCTCCTTCCTATGCTGCCACACGGTGCGTTCTCAACAACTGAGGAAACGGAATGTATGAGGTACATAAGAATTTCTTATGGAATAACGACATAAGAAGTATTTTGTTTCTTCATTCGAGAATCTTATAACATTCTACAACAGACTTATGGAATAACACTCATTACATAGACAGATATATTCCATAAGAAACTCTTTTGGATATGCAAACGCATTGATCATTGGCATTCATGAAGAAACGTCTAATGGAGTAGACATTTTCTTACAATTTCATAGACGAAAATATTATGAATTACGTGAGAGATGCTAATAACAAAATATTCACGATTGAGAGATTCATAAGCGCGCGTATGAACAATGATTAGTAACACTTGTGAAAAACAGTCGACTTCCTATCAAAAACCACGTAAGAAATTTCATACGAAATTCTTTTGGAATAAAAGACATAAGAAGCATCTAATGAGACTCCATAAGAAAAACTTGTGAACTTCCATCGATCATTGCGTTCAATAATAACAAATAGGTATAAGTATCATAAGATACTCTTATGAAGGATCATAGATATCAATTATGGAATTCTTTAGGACCATTATGTATTTAGAGAATCGCTCTTTGAATTTAGGAAAATAAAAGATATTCTAAGATTCTAATGATAACGCAAGAATTTCTTGTGAATATCGGACGTTTTGTGTTTCATAAGAGTCTTATGAAGAGAGAAAAACCAGTCAAGAAATCAATTCACAAGCGTTCTCTTTATGAAATTCGTACGCAATTTCTGGCTCAGTGAACCAAACCTTTTTATGACGGTTCTCCTATTAGCCACCAGATGTCGAAGTGATCGTTCAGCTTTGAAAATATTAGCCTACACTGAGCCAGAAATTGCGTACGAATTTCATAAGAGAACGCTTGTGAATTGATTCTTGACTGGTTTTCTCTTCTTCATAAGACTCTTATGAAACCAAAACGTCCGATATTCACAAGAAATTCTTGTCGTTATCATTAGAGATCTTATGAATATCTTTATTTTCCTAAATTCAAAAGAGCGATTCTCTAAATACATAAATGGTCCTAAAGAATTCCATAATTGATATCTATGATCCTTCATAAGAGTATCTTTATGATATTTATACCTATTTGTATTATGAACGCAATGATCGATGGAAGTTCACAAGTTTTTCTTATGAGTCTCATTAGATGCTTTCTATGTCTTTATTCCAAAAAGAATTTCGTATGAAATTCTTACGTGTTTTTTGTAGGAAGTCGACTGTTTTTCACAATTTTAACTAATCATTGTCATACGCGCGCTTATGAATCTCAATCGTGAATATTTTGTTATTAGCATCTCTCCACGTAATTCATAATATTTTCGTATGAAATTGTTAAGAAAATCGTACTCCATTAGACTGTCTTATGAATGCCAATGATCAATGCGTTTGATATCCAAAAAGAGTTCTTATGGAATTATATCTGTCTATGTAATGAGTGTTATTTCATAAGTCTGTGTAGAATGTTATAAGATTCTCGAATGAAGAACAAAAATACTTCTTATGTCGTTATTCCATAAGAAATTCTTATGTACCTCATCATTCCGTTCCTCAGTGTATAGATAGATCGTGTTCAGTCGAAGCCAACCAAGCTTCAATGAGCCCCGCGCACATCAGTCAATCGTCGACCAGCAATTGGAGAAGGAATCCTATCGGAATAAATTTACACATTCGTCGCTGCCGCTGCTTCTGCTCATGTTTATTCCAACCCAAGCTAAATGCTGCGGTTCCGTGAAATCGCTCATCATGGCATGGGCATCCAGCTAGGCCCATCAAATTCGTGGAGAACTCGTCCTAGAAACCTTGAAAATTGCCGTCGGAGGAGTGAACAAACCAACAAAAACAACGAAGCAAAATTACAGACGCATTTCGATTTAACGTCTTCGGTAATCTTTTGGTGTGTTTCTGTCTAACAATGTGTCAATCCATCAGTTACATCACCCAGTTCGATCGACGGTGACTAGCCCCAACCGTCCTTTTCAGGACGACCATTTCATTTTGAAAGAGTTGTGAGAATTTTCCACCGTGAGAGCGACATTACTAGTGTTTGGATGTGATTGATTCAGATTTGGTCAGTAATTTGCATGCAATCATTTATCACGGCTAAATAATGCTTTTCGAGAATCACAGTGTTAAGAAATAAAATTCCCATTGTGCGCGCGCTGACAATCGTCGACAGTGTGTGCATGAGTCGGATAAATTGCGTAATTGCGAACGGCACTTGAATGAAGAATCCATTGCCTCGCATTTAGTGATGATCAGTGGCGCGGGAAGTGGGTAGGACAGGTAGGACATGTACTACGCACAAAATGCCTGGGTAGGAACAGTCAAAGGATTTTGTCTACCCACGGATTCTACAAAAAAAAAAAAATCTAGATCAGCATAAGAGCACAACTTATTCCATATTGATTTCGTGCCACCCTCTTTTTATTGAAACATTCATGTTTTGATAAATATTTTACTATGCACATAAAATTACCACACCTTGTTTGAAAAATGTTGTGGAATATATGGAATTAAGTGTAGTCCCCATATTGAAAAATTGAAGGCATAACAGTCTCTAACTCTCTACAAGTTCTTGGCTTATTCCATAGAAATTTATGGAAGTATTCGTAGTAAATTCATGAAAAATGATTTTGATTAAATCCCTAAACATATTAGAGCGATTATGACGAATTTTGTTGAAATTTGTTTTGAGTATTGTTGAGGAAATTCCTGCATAATATATGACTCGATGAAAAAGAAAAAAAAACTATACAATATTGCTGGTTATTCATGTTAGAAATAGATGAGGAATTAGAACAACCTCACTAATTGTTAATAAAAGCAGTTTTGGTCTGTTTTTGTCAATTTTGTTTAATAAAATTGATTTAAAGGATTTAAATATTTTTTTTAATATGAAGGATAACGAAAGTTGATCCATGAATCCTAAAGACAGGACTGTAGTAGGATTCTTTATAGAGACATGGTCTCTATTTTAATGCAAGTTCCAATTATTCTAAAGTATATTATTGTAACCAAAATGGTCTCTAAAGTCTCTTATTTACTTATCCCTGCTTGCATATGAATTGTACAGGCTCCGAAGAAAACCGTTAGAGACTATAACTGGTTCAACAAGCTCTTGAAGAATTAGTCTCAATTCCCAGAGAAAAACTTCATGAATTATCATAGTGATTTAATTAACAACACTTTCAGGGTCTCCCACAGGGATTTCTATAAAAAAATTTCTAGGTTTTCTCTACCAATTCTACAGAAATTCTTCAGCGATTTGTCAAAAGGATGCTTAGAAAATTTTTCAAAATTTGCTTTAGGTAATCCTTAAGCACACTAAAGCTACTACATCCAGTAACTTCCTCAGGTATTATTTTGATTGTTTTTTTTTTTTCAAAACTATTATAGAACTTCCTCCAGATATTATTTCGCTAATCTTTCTACCGAATTCTCTAGGAGATCGTTCAAAGATTTCTACAGAATTTCTTCCGAGGAAAAGAGCTTTTTAAAGAAACCCTACAAGAATTCCTCTGTCTGTTCATGTAGATTCCTTCAAAATTTCATCTACGTTTCCACCCAGAAATCTGTAATTCCTTGAGGGGTTTGAACATGTTTTTTTCAGCATTTATCTAAGGTAGTACTCCTGCAGTTTTAGCAAACATTCCTTCAATACGAAACATTCTCATGCACTCTTCAAAATTATTTAAGTTTTCACACCAGTTTATACTACAGAAATTTTTCCAATTATTCCTTCGATCATTCCTACACAAATTTCTAAGACATTCTGTCCATCGGTTTTCGAGAATTTTTTTTAGAAAATCCTGCGGAATACTATCCCGAGATTCGATTGATTTTTTTTAGATTATCTAGGAAGTTATTTCTAGGGGGTTATTTCATGATACTTGCTCATTAATGGTGACTTTGAAATTTACCCAAGTTTTATCAGAGATTACTCTAGGATTTTCTTTAGAAATATCTCACGGATTTATATTTTCGGAAAATTTCCTTGGCATTTTCCTGGAGACATTCCTAGAAGAATTCGTGACAAAAATCGTTCAAGACATACTTGAGAAAAACTCAAAGAATTACTGGAAAAATTTCTGTAGAAATCTAAGAAGGAATATCTGGAACAATTGCTGAAGGCATCTTAAGGGAAATCCCTACTTGCAGTCTTATATAAATTGTAAGAGACAACTTTAAAGGAAATTGGTAGAAATTTCTGGAGAAGTTATTGATTGAAGTTAAGAAGATGTTTTGACTAGGAATCTTGTAGGATATCCCACAGAAATCTATGGATGATTCACTAGCTAAAATGTTGGAGCAGTTGGGACTTCCTTGAAAAGATTATCAAATAATTTTTGGAGGAATGATTTCTGAAGCCTTTCAACAACACTCTTCAGATGATTTCTGAAATAATCGTTGGAAAAAATCCATTTCTGTGATTCTCATTGGGAAAATCAGGATTGAATTCTTGTGGGATCTTGAACAAATTTTTTGTACAGTAAAGCCTGATTCGCTGCTTGATGCATGGGAAATTTCTGCAAAGAATCGCTCAAGAATGCGCTTTTTTCTGATCGCAGTACGCAGTTGAAAAGAAATGTCAGTTCAAACGGGAGTCGCTGTAGAAATTTTCTGCAAGGAATCGGCGAGAAATTTCTTTAGCGATTCCTGTTCAGCAGCAAATCAGGCTTAACAGTTGAATTTCATCTACTCAACTCAAAATCGACCAAAATGTCACTTACACCCTTTTGCGTTTGAGCTCCTCAAACATAGAAACTTTGAATTTACAGTCCAGAGTTGAAATTATTCTTAGGCTTCATTGTGCACAAAATATTTGCTTAACGTTTGGTCCTACCCATGGATTATGAACGGTGGAAGCCGCGCTCTGGTGATGAATTGAATGATGCCGTTGTCGTCGTCCGCAGCCATAGAGCCAGATCAGTATCAACTTGGCGAACCACAAGAGCCTAAAACTTCATCAGCAACAGCTTTGTTGACCGTTTTGATTTTGGTAAGAACATTGTCGATCGAATCCGAAATACACACACAGAAGGAAAGACTGCAAAAATGCTACCGCACGTTCCTGACCCGAGCGACGGGAACTTAGATAAAACTTTGTTTGCAAATTTTATCTCCGATGAAAACTTATCAATTCGAAATTACAATTGACAACTAAATATTAAATTATTCAATTGTGGCCCTGTAAAGGGTTGTTGTTTGAAATTGTGCTTCAATTTGCAATTTAAGCGCCTTCGCCACGGATACGACGAGCCAGCTGGATGTACTTCGGCATGATGGTGACACGACTTGGCGTGGATCACGTACAGGTTGGTATCCTCAGACAAACCAACCAGTTAGGCCACGCTCGCTTCCTGCAGGGCCATGACGGTCGTGCTCTGCGAATCGCATATCGGTCCCTTTACACCTATAACACGGGAGACGCGTGTCTATTTTCCCATATCTTTTGGTCTCAACTCCTAACAATTTCATCAAAACTTCATGCAGACAGCAACATCTCTAGGTTTAGCTGAACCGAATTAAACTGAAAATTTAAAATGGGCTTGTGCACCTAACATATATAAATGCTAAGTCGATACATTTACGCATAACGATTATTACAGTGGCTAACTTTGAGATTAACTTTTCAAATGGAGAAGGGGTGATTAAAACCAACCGTCCCGTGGCACTTAACTCAAGAAGTCCCTGCATCCGGATTTCCACCGCCAGCAACAACCGATCTGCTGTGGCCGCACAAGATTCGCAAAACTCATGCACCTGTTATGATGTGGAGCTGGGCTTGTCCAGACAGGCATTGCATTTTAATCCATCTTTCGTTTCTGAGCATGAATATGGAATCGAATTGTGAGATATCATCTTAGAGCTCTGTGATCGATTTCCGTCAATATCTTATCTCAGATGAGTTATCTTGAACTCAGCAATCCACGTGTTTTGATATTACTTTGCGGAAGCACAAACACTTGGCTTGACGGAAAAGCACAAATTAGACCAGGAATTGGTAGTGAAATGGCTAATCGGGGCAAATGCCCAACTAAAACGTAATCAATCACAAATAAGGTTAGTGATCAAATAATTATTAAAATGAGATCTGGTTTTTCATTTCATTACCTTTTTTAGGATTTTTTTCACCTCTGCTGGGAAATCGGAAGTAAAAATAAAATAGTAATATTATGAAGCAGATACAGTCCCTGGCCTGGATCATGGGGATTGAACGGTGCCAAAGTGAAGGTGCACCGTAAAATAATATCCGTCTGTAAAACATATCACCTTCCAATACTTTGGCACACCTCTAACGATCATGATTTATCATGAAACGGCTGCTTTCAGGCTGAGGATCTGTTAATATGTTTCTGCATATTATCAGGTACTCTTCGAATGGAGGGACCGCCAGGCTCAGTAGTTACTTATGCACCACTACTTGTTGTACAGTTGTTAGATGAATTGTAGCATCCTTTGTACTAATCGGTAATGGTGGATAGGTTTCGAAGCTAACGCATGATCCAACTTTTTGTTATGTGACTTAAAAGTGAGTATTCGGTGAGTTTCTGTGTAACACTCTTCGTTATAAAATTAATGCACTTATTTCTTTAAACAAAAAAATACATTGCCTAGTTCTTTACACTTTACAATGACAGTATTCATAATAACAACGAGTGCAATAGATGTGATCGAAGTATTTTTTTTTGTTACGCGGTCGTTGTGATAAATACGTAGTTCAATAAAATAGTAAAAAAAAAAAATAAAATTAAACATCCTTTAATTATTGGTAATAAAATAAATTGGTATGAAAGTGGCGTGATGTAATATTGGTGAAACTTTTAGCTGTGATAGTGGGAAAGTGATAACGAAAGTTCATGAATGATAATCGGTTATAGAAGTGCTAGTGTCAAAAACAAAAGTGTCGACGGCAAAAGTGTGATAATAATGTGACAGTGACTAATGAAATGAAAATGGTGGATGAGGACCTTTTAATAAAACTATTTCGTTCTTCACTTCAACCACTTTAGTAGCTTTTCAGGTCTTATCATAGTTTTATAGTAGTCTGGAATACTAGACTTGCAAAACTACGGCAAGGGCTGATTGGCTGTTAGGGTACACAGTGACCATTTGAGCAACATTGCTTAGGAACGTCTGTGTGATGAACGTAAATAGAGGCTTATGAAAGCAAATGTTGGGAAGGAGCTTAGGGCAGATTAAGAGTCCCACTACTACCCCTATCGCTACCGAAAAAAAAAAAAAAAAAAAAAAAAAAAATATATATATATATATATATATATATATATATATATATATATATATATAATATATATATATTATATATATATATATATATATATATATATATATATATATATATATATATATATATATATATATATATATATATATATATATATATATATATATATATATATATATATATTATATATATATATATAATATATATATATATATATATATATATATATATATATATATATATATATATATATATTGGAAGCGATAACAGTTGTTTGGATTGAAATAAAAGCATCTTTAGCTGATAATTACATGTGTGATTTATTAATTAATCATGTATCTACAGCTACCCCAATATCCGACTCGCATTAGCTCACAGCTCACGTACATTGAATAATCGTGGAATATTGGATTCCAGTCAATTATTTCGAACATGGTGCCTAACAATTACCAACAATTACAATGCGTTTACTCCAACTTCCACTGAAACGAAAATTATGTTCAATAGACGTTTAGATTAAATAACGTAAGCTACGAATCTTCGATGACGCGGTTCCCCGCCTAACATAGAATCTGTCGATACCATCCCACAAGGAAAGCATGTAGGAAAAGTGCGCTATGTATGAGGAGATGAACGAACTGAAGCTGAGCCCAATATGAATAATAAGGGCCGATTTCTTTACCTTCGCTTGAGTCATAAACCACGTTTACCCATAAGGTTAAACCAGTTTTAAGGCCTAAGCATTGGTGAAAAACCGCTAGTTTTACCGTTAATTCAATGAAATAGTACTTATTCAGATAAACGAATTCAAGAGGAATTCCCTTTTCACTCTATGCCAAAACAGTATGCGTTTTATTTTTTGAAATACTTTTAGTTTACGAGAAAAACAATACACGCCCGACATTGTGGTACATGGAAAGTTCTCGAACTATGAACCCCAGAAATTGCAGTTTCCATTGCTTGAAAAATCAAAGGCTTATCACAGATAATCATTATTCCAAAATTATTTTGTACCGCTCATGATTTCATAACAAGACGGTATTTTCGAGAATCACAGTTTTTTGAAACAATAAGTTTCTTAAATTGCACTCCCATCACTATTTATTTCTGTAAAGGAAGGTAATAGAAAAATGAAAAACGTAAAAAAGGTAAATTGGGCCAAACCACCAAACCGCTGTCAAGATTTCCTTTTAATGCTCAAGATTGAGAGATGATACCATTTCAGAGTGCTCTTGGATTACAGATAATATCTTTCCATTATTCGAAGATGATCTAGTTCATCAGATGAGATTGCAATGCCTGTTATCAGATGATTTATGGTGATATTTGCGCTGCCGAGATCACTATAATGAATGTCGGCACTACTGGTTTGCTTTCTACATTTCTCCGGATACCGTGGTGAATCAAAATCCGTCGACGGGCATCAATATCCGGACACTCTGATAATATTCATCAAATTGAAGTATTATTAAATTTCAATATGTTTGGTTTACACATAGTTTACGCTGTTGGAAACGCTGATCATTTTCTTATCATTTGTAATCTAGTTACCATTGCCAGATAATTAACCCTCTAATACCCAACCCCGCCTTTAGACGGGGTACACTTTGGAATTTTGTGTATTTTTTCGTAGCTCGGAAATTAAAATGATTTTTATTTTTGGCTTAAACCTTGACTCATAACACGCATATAAGAAAAGTTTTTTATGATTTTTGAAACTTTTTTGTATTATTGAAAATTGTTTGAAAAAGTGTATTCTTATATAAACCTACAAATGCCTGGGATTCATTTAACGTGTATTATAAAAAATCGTACCTTTTATATTTTTCTACGATCAACCTATCACAGAAGAAGAGCCTGATGGTATTGAAATGATTTCAAATCTGTTTTTCCGTTAGTTACACGGGAAATAAAAAATGTTCCAGAAAAAAAATGAAAAATTCATATTTTCAAAAGTATAGTAAAAACTCAATTTTTTATTATTGTCAAAAATCAGTAACCAGAAGAGGCTTCAAGAAAAAATTGAAAAGGATAGGGATGTTCAAAAATAAAAATAATAAAAATCAAAAACCAAAATTCATAAATTTGCGAAGAAAAATAAATCATTGCCCAAACCGTGTTTAGAATGATTTTAGATAACGAAAAATAATATTTAGATCGAAAACAAAAATTTGGGTATTAGAGGGTTAATAAAAATAAAAACAAAAAATGTACCCCCTGTTAGACGTCATTCCTTTTGCAGCGCTAGTTCAATTAGTAAAACGGTGACGAACGCATCACAATATTCAATCAACAGAATAGTGCTGAAGTTATATTCTTTAATTATTGTTTCAACATAAAAACGATAAGAAACGATTATCCAAGCATATGGCTACCAAGCGGACTAAAAATATAGTATAAATTAACATTTAAAGTTGTGGACAAAGGCTGTCCGGAATCACAGGCAAGTGGCTTTAAATCCAGACATCATTTTAAATCCGTATGTTTAATTGTTCGGATTTGGATTGAAGAAAATTAATACAATATCGCTATATAATTATTGGAAAAAGTGTTTTAAGTGAACAGATACCCTTTTGTTTGCCTTAAAAATGATTTATTTAAATCATCAGTGAAACAGCTCAAACCCACAGCAACGACTCGGATATCTTCAGTTTTACCGAGGCAATCAAAACCTAAATAATGTTTATTTTGTAGTCATTAGTGTAAATTGAAGCTTAAAATACGTATAACTGAGGTATTTATCGATTAAAGCTATAGCTTCATAAACTTTCCACGAATTTTTCACGTAACAAAGTGGCTGTCCGGATTTCGATTCGAAAGTGTCCGGATTTAAATACAAAGCATGCTTCTGGTGTCCGGATTTAAGGACAAGACTAACCTCATTGTATTAGTAATTTACACGCTATAATTGTAATTTTATCGTAAAATTTACCATTATCAGCTAGATATAATGTATATTTGTCTGTATAACAATTGGACGTCAACTTGACTCAAAGAAAAACTGGTTCAAAATTGAGTTTGAAGATTTGCACTTGCTTAAGCGTCCGGGTATTGATGCATCACGGTACCACAATGAAGCAGAAAAAGTTCTTTATGGCGCGGAACTTCTTCGAGTATCAAAAGGAGACCATGCCAATCATCGTGATAGGTAACTTCAACATCGATTTGAGCAAAGAGGAGTACACAGAGTTAGCGGCCTCAACCTCAAACTGGCTTCGGAATCCACTAAAGCAACCAATCTTAGTAGATCATGAATGGACCTAACGTTTCAACCGGTATATTTGTTGGAGAGCAAAAGTTACCGCTCATGCTTCATCTTCCATCGACCGGTTCTATCGGTGTTGAAGTGTTAACCGAACCAACCAAATAATAACACTCAATGTCCATAATAGATCAGAATTGACATGCAACAAATAGTTTGAAAATTGATTAGATTTTTTGTCAGTACCTAGAAATCTTTCATAAGTTCGAGACGGTCCTAAATCAGGAAACAGAAGAAGCTAACGTTATCCAACGTCAACTTGGCGGTCGTATCTCGGAAACAACCTCTTACTTTTTTTTATCAGGAAAAAAAGGGGGGGGGGTCGAAAATCGGTTCTTGAAATTTCATTCACGATTTTCACTCCTAATCGACCATTATACATTACCATGAAACATAAAACATGAAACATAAAACGTGATAAAACTTTGTAATATATTAATCCAACTTTTTCACCTAAGTAAAGTGAAGTTCAAAATGTGTCTTGTTTTAGTGTTGAGTAATGGGACCATTTTAATTCGTAGAGAAATAATTTTTTGGAAAAAAATCTGAAGATCCGATTCGTTGTGGTCCGTTTGATCAGCAATTTTGTTATGGCCAGTAGGACAAAAAGGACCAACCTGAATTCCTAGTTATACATGACCGTTAAATTATTTAAGAATTTATCCCAAAACACCGAAATTTTTAGAAACTTCTTCAAAATAGCAGCAATAATTGCGTCGAAGCTTTTCTTGAAATTCCTCTAAGTATAATTCAAAGAATGTTCCATCCGGAGTTTTCCACATAAATTTTCCTAAAATGTAGGAATTTAAAATAGGTTGAAAAAATCGGGGGCTGAAAAAATCACGTCTGTACTGTATAGCTGAATAAGCACTGGCTCTTCGGGACCACCGAATTAATCAGGAATAGCCAATGGAGATTCCCGTATTGTGGGACATTTCTGTTTTTGTACAAAAACTACTCAATCTTCATGATTTTGAATACCTGTGACTTTTCTAGTTCAATTATAGATAAATTACGACTTTGGTTCTTCTTTACTACCACAATAACCCAAGAATTACATCTTAGATACCCATACTGTGCAATATTTAAGTTGTTGTACCGAAACAAGGCCTGCGATGGCTTATTCTTCATGATTTATAATACTTGTGAATTTGTGACTCTTCTAGTTCAATTATAAGTGAATGACCACTCTGGATAATTGTTACCACCGAAAACCCCCAGGAATGACCACCGTTGTTATCTCTATCTCTATGGGGCCTTCCTTAGCCGAGTGGTTAGAGTCCGCGGCTACAAAGCAAAGCCATGCTGAAGGTGTCTGGGTTCGATTCCCGGTCGGCCATAGAGTATCATCGTACCTACCACACGATATACGAATGCGAAAATGGCAACTCAGGCAAAGAAAGCTCTCAGTTAATAGAAGTGCTCATATGAACACTAGCTGAGAATCAGGCTCTGTCCAGTGAGGACGTTAATGCCAAGAAGAAGAAGTTATCTCTATTGTGGGACATTTCAGATTTTGTTCCAGAACCAGACATGTGACGGCTCAATTTTTCTAGTTTTCTGAGCACTTGATCCATCTCACATAATAAAGAATGGATGGCTAGTCTAGTCCTTTGCTGTCGCTGAACAAACCCAGGAATGTTCACAGACGAAACTTGTATCGTGGGGTACAATAGTTTTTGTACCATAAAAAGATATTCGACGGCTCAATCTTCCTGATTTTTCGGGCATGTGACTTGTCACACACAATTATAAGTAAATGACCACTCAGGTCCTCAGGTTTCAGGTTGGCCGACGACGCTGTAGAATCGTTACCCGTTCTGTGGCGTAGTTGATTAACACGCCCAGTCTACCGTATTTGGGGTCGTGGGATCAAAGCTCACCAGAATGATTCCATTATTTTTCACAAATTTCACATATCAATATGTCCAAATTGACTTTATCTCCGGTGGCCATTCCTGGGTTATTTCGGTGGGCCAGAAGAACCATAGTGGTCATTCATCAATAGTTTGAATTAGAATAGTCACAGGTATTCAAAATCATAAAGATTGAGTCGTTGCATGCCTACTTTTGGTACAAAAACTGAAATGTTCCACAATACGAGTATCTCCGGTGGCCATTCCTTGGTTATTTCGGTAGGCCAGAAGAACCAAAGTGGTCCTTCATCAATAATTGAACTAGCAGAGTCACAGGTATTTAACCCATATCCGCCCAGCGTCCTATAAATAGGACAGTACTTGTAGTGCAAATATCTTGAAAATAAAGAGGTTTAGGAGAAAACTGTCTTCTGCAAAGTTGATCACAGGACTGCTGACTTCCACTTGGTAACTATTTTAATTCAGAATTAACTCACCAGGTGGCGCACAGACGTCAACAAATGTCGCATTTATAAGCAACATATGAAACAACTTTCCAGCGTACAAATATTTGCTTCGTTTATATCTCAGTCCAACGATGAGATACAAAATTGGTGTCTTCGACAAAGTTGAACAACTAAATAATACCTATTCGCATAGAACCTTAAAAATTCGGAAAACACTTCCAAGATGGCGCTAGTGAGCCAAAACTTTATTTGCTTATATCTTAGCCCGGTTATGAGATACAAAAATGGTGTCTTCGACAAAGTTGAACAACTAAATAATACCTATTCGCATAAAACCTTACAAATTCGAAAAACACTCCCAAGATGGCGCTAGTGAGCCAAAGCTTTATTTGCTTATATCTTAGCCCGGTTATGAGATACAAAAATGGTGTCTTGAGAATCCTATTCGCGTAAAGCCATATTAGTTCGGAAAACACTCACAAGGTGGCGCTAATGGTCAAATATTTTATTTTTCTATATCAGTCCAGCGATGAGACTGAAAAAAAATCGAACTCTCGAAATTGGTATCTTCGACAAAAAGGTTCAACTAAATGGGAACTATTCGTCCAGAAACATAGTAGTTTGGAAAATTCTCCCAAGGTGGTGCTAGTAGACAAACATATTATTTGCTTTTATCTCAATCTAGAGATTGGATACGAAGTTAGTGTTTTTGACAAAATTGTAGAACTGAATGCGAACTATTCGCCTGGAATCTTATTATTTCGGAAATCACCTAAATGGCACTACTGGGCACACATTTTATTCGTTTATATATCAGTCCACTGATTAAATCCAAAGAAAACTATTCGCCTAAACCCTTCTTAGTTCGGAAGTCATTCTCATGATTGAAGTCCAGTGATGAAAAATTTGGTATCTTCGAAAACGATGATCAACCAGGTAAAGGAGATATTTTCGCAAAAAAAAAAGCATATTAGCTGGGAATTGTTATTATGTGCGAAACATCAAGGAAACAACCAATAAGAAATTGGTCAGCCTAGATCAAAAACAATGGATACTTACTATCGATCCGAGCAACAATCGCTTATTTCGGATGCAATTCTCCTTACATTTTTAGATGAACCTTGACACCATTTAGATCTTTTGATCTTTTGAAGGGAGTAAAGAACGAAAAAACCGACAAATTGATTTATCCATTCATGAACTGAACTCCAAGGGTGAAGGGCGGCTGTCAAATGAGAGTAAAATTGAATAGCCGCCAACCTAAGTCCAGAACCAGTTTTATGACTTAAAATGCGCTTGAAAGATATTGTTTACAAGCAGTTATTTACTACGCGCTACGTTGTTGCCAATTTAATCAGAAAATTCTACTTAATTCCCAAAATGAATGTTTTCGAGAAAATTTATTACGCCTTCACCATTGTTTGGTCGTAATTTTGTATGGTTGTTTACTTTTTAGAACCAGCGACGCGTTGAGGTAGCAGTAAAGAGCCTTCCTTGCTGAACTCATTAAGACCAAGAATTGTGACATTTGAGCGGGCACGTTTCAGTATGCTCCCCAGGTATTCTGGCCAGCTCTAGTGTAAAAAATCTTGGACCGCGTGGATTCGGTTCTATCGGTGAATAAGACTATATGCATCAATGATGCAGTAACTTCAACGTTATAGCCGAATAATGTTGGCTTCAAGTATTCACATCTGTAAAGCATGTAATAGTTGGAGTCCAATATTTGACTGTCATTGGACTGAAGAACTAACTTTTGATCATCACTAATGAAATTCTGATATTGCAAATATATATTTCGATCGCTGTCAGATCCGAGCCACATATACTAATAACTTGACCCAGAAAAAAATATTTTGATAGTTATGTTTCCATTATCAGCTGGCAAGTTTTATATAATCTTTTTGAAGACTATTCTGAAACATCTGTAGGTTTTTTTCTAAATCAAAATATTTGATATAAGATTTTATTTTGTTTTTGTATAAATGGTTTGAGTGTGCATAATTGTACATGTACATGTATGGAAATGTATGTATGTCTGTATCTTTCTTACGTGGTAGATTAGAAAATTGAATTGAAGTCACTAAATGATTTAGTTCTGGCATGAACCTTTAGCCTCTGAAATTTTTATTCTTTATGTTGCAATTTCTTTATCAGGGTACGTCCATAAATTACGTCACGCAAAGTTTTGCCATATTCATTCTCCTCAATTTTCCTCTGTTTCACATTTTTTGTATGGATTCCAATTTTTCACGTTTCATTGTAACCCCCTCCTTCCTCTTCTGTACGTAACGTAATTTATGAATTATCCCTCACCAGCAGTTTTTCCAACTTGTTTACATTGTAATGGGTCGAACTGCATGAAAATATATTTGATTAATCTCGAAAATAAACTTATAGAACAGCTAGATATGGACGACACACTTTCAAGAATTTTTTTGGATCCCCACCATAGACTTGAATTGTTTTGATGAAATAAGGTTTAATTTATGGGAATACGACTATGAATAACAAAAACGGAGCTGAATTCCAATTGTGAGATACCTTGGGCGTTAACGGGTTAAAATCATGAAGAATGAGCCGTCGCATGCCTAGTTTTGGCACAAAAACTGAAATGTCTCACAAAACGGGTATTTCCGGTGGCCATTCCTGGGTTATTTCGGTGGGCCAGTAGAACCAAAGTGAGCATTCATCAATAATTGAACTAGCAGAGTCACAGGTATTCAAAATCATAAAGATTGAGTCGTCGCATGCCTTGTTTTGGTACAAAAACAGAAATGTTCCACCATACGGGTATCTCCGGTGGCCATTCCTGGGTTATTTCAGTGGGCCAGAAGAACCAAAGTGGTCATTCATCAATACTTGAACTAGAAGAGTCACAGCTATTCAAAATCATGAAGAATGAGCCGTCGCATGCCTAGTTTTTGGTACAAAAACTCAAATGACCCACAATACGGGTATCTCCGGTGGCCATTCCTTGGTTATTGCGGAGGGCCAGTAGAACCAAAGTGGGCATTCATCGATAATTGAACTAGCAGAGTCACAGGGATTCAAAATCATGAAGAATAAGCCGCCGCATGCCTACTCTTGGTGCTAAAACCTAGTGGTCCCATATTACGGGTTTCCCGGTGGCCATTCCGGTGCTCCAAAAGGACCAGAATAACCATTCATTGATTCTTTTGGCAAAATACATCCAAACATAAAAAAATCGTAAAGAATTGGACACAATTCATTTGATTTTGGGGTTCAAATCTTAGTAATTTAATCGAATTGTCCAGATTGGCCACCTCCCGGGACTCCAGGAACCGGTACCGAATGGACCATACTGGACCAAATTTTTCAGAGAATGTGCGCCGGTAATTGGTTCCTTATTATAGAAAAAAATATGCCAAAATATCCATCAACCGAATAGTACCGATGTGAATTACATATACAGAACTGCGATGGGAACTTACTTTTCGGATGTTCCGGGTTTCCGGAACCGGGTATGGATAACTAAGTGATTTGAGAATCTCTATTCCCAGTCCACGTGAATACATATTCAACAATATGAGAACGGTTCAGATTGCTTGTTTAGTTACGAAACTACAGGTCGTCAAAGTAAGGGTCTCTAAAGGGACTTTTTTCAGATGTAGCAGGTTCCCGGTGGCCACAGTGACCAAATCCGGATCTCCGGGAGGGTTTTTTTTGAAACTAGACAGTGATTGATTGATTTGACTTTATTAACGTGATTTTTAGCCCTGGGCTAGTTCATCTCGGGACCAACGGCTTTACTTCCCTTCCGAAGGAAGTCGTCACTATAACTTTTTACGTCATAAGTGACTATGTCGGGGATGGGATTCGATCCCAGGTCCTCGGCGTGAGAGGCGAGTGTTCTAACCACTATACCAGGTCCGTCCCCTCGCTAGACATGTGTGCCCTTCCTTTAAGCCCAACAGAACTAAATTCGGTCAACACACTGATTTTTGCGAGCTGTTTGAATTTTCGGGTCGAAAACGACCCTAAGTCACAATTTGTAACTTTTTGTTAGGGACTAAGGAAGGTTGAGGGCCACCGTGTGGATTTTTTTTTTTCAAAAACTTCAATACGTTTCCTGGTTATTTCACTGAGATCGAGCTTTTGTACCACTGTAGCATTTGACAAGCAACTTCCATGTGTCTTTCGAAGACATAATTCCCAAAATTACACACCCACTCTATTAACTGAGGAAGCACGAATAAATCTTTCAAACAATTATCCTGCACCGTTGACACTCGTCGTTCGCCGAGTTTGTCTAGTGCTCTCGACTCGAAAGTCTCCTTCCAGCATTTTGTCATGTGTATTACAATTGGTTTTATGCATTATCCTCTTAATTTCATTTCCACCCCTAACTGACTAATTGGAAGAGATATATATGCGCCATTGCGCCACAACAACCCGTGTATTGTTCCCCCCGACGAGCAGTTTTTACTATAGGGCGATGAAAATATCAACGACTGCGACGAAGAGGTACAGATACGGCAGTTTCCCGTTCCATCCATTGGTAGACGTTATTATTTACTCGTTCGGTCTCCGTTTCTGTATCATTTTGCGGTATATTAGAGCCAGGATATGAAATATTATGAATTTATTTCAATTTGGATTGTTCTCACTGTTCGCTAGTGGTGGCGGTGTTTCAAAAGAAAGTTATTTTTTATAATTTCTAGGTTTTCATCGTTTCTTTCATATATTCATCAATGGTTTGTCTCAGGAATTGATGCTAGATTCAATTAACTATTCCGCATGGAATCTGAATACGCCAAACAATGCTATAACTTCTAAAATAATTTTCAATTATTAACATTATGCTGACAATATTCATATAATCCGCGAAGCAAACAAACTGACTGAATCTTGTGAAAGTTGTAACTCGGTTGTTGATCCCGGCTCTCCGGATGACACCTTCGGGTGCGATGTTGAACTGTAGGCAAGAAAGTTTATTACCCTCACAGTAAAAAATAATGAAGATTACACGTCATGTAAACTTCATTTATGCCATGTAAACAAGAAATCATGTAAATTTAAGTCTGAAATCATGTAAAAATGTGTTATATGTCATGTAATCACTCAGGAACCTGCTCGATTACATGACTTATAATTGAAGTTTACATGACATATCATGTAAATATCCATGATATTCCACGCTCCAATTATGTGCATTATATGTCTCAGAAATTTACACGTTTCGTTCGAACTGTGCTGTCGAAGTCCCCGACGGAATCTGAACGAACTGTAGTGTTCGCTCAAAATCTGCACGGTGTGCAGAATTACACCGTGCAGGCATCCTTAACTCCCATGAACGTAGGAGCATGTTGATTTTGTTCTTCTGCTGTACTGACAATCGTTTCCTCCGCCGCCATTCAGGAGTTCGTCGTAGTACTGCTTCCACCTTGTGATCACCTCACGTTCGTGCTTAAAGATATCACTTCTAGTACTACATTCGGTATCTTAGTACCCCATTCGATACCCATGTTTGACAGATTGCAGCAAATAGTAGTGATTGAGGTAAACTCCTAGAATAAGGTATCTCTAACGAGTCGTCATGAACGATTCGGTTTCCCACAAACTGTTCAATAATTGCAACACCGTCCATCTACCCAATTAGAATAACCATTCGTACTACTCTGAAAAGTGTCCCAAAACGCTCTACCGAGCATTCGGGTACGTGTGTTTTTAACCGTAATTAAATTTACTAGAAATAACTCTCTATCCACTCACAAAATGCTCGCAAATAAGCAGCGACAATAGATCTCCTCTCCACCATGTCCTTATAACCATGTCGTCTGTCGGAGGGGGTCGAAATCGTCTCTACAACTACAACCGGAGCCGGCTTCCACAGAGATTCTGGTTCCGAATTTATTATCGTATTATTGTCGGTCTGAAGTTGATATTGTTATTATTACCATTATGGCGAAGCCATTTCGTGTGTTCTATCGTCACAATCGTTGTCGCTCGTCATAGTTGGCCGTTTTGTTCGGCGTAGGAACATTTCACCAGGGGGAAGCCGAAGCCTGCTGTGACGAAAGTGCCAAAGCGAGAAATAGCCAAGGGACAATTATTATCAAACAAAATAAATAATAATTCATTCAATTGGTAGCCTGCCTTGATTTTTTTTTCTCGACGCTGCGCAACAATTAGGGAACAGGAATTTTGGCAACCGTGACGACAATAGAAACCCGCGCGCCACGGGAATCGAACGCACGATAAACGCCTCCGGGCACGAGCTTTCACGCAGTTTTGGGAAACAATCGGCAAAAGGTGCGAATTTTGCTTCTGGTCATGTCCATTATGGGCTGATGCCAATTGATGAATATCAAAATAATTTAGTTGCAAAGAGCCCCGCGAGCCGGTTTCGTTTCGTGTCGCTATTGAAAACCCATTTAAATATCGAATTACAGAGAGCTCGTGCGCATACCCGTCCTAATTGTTGTTCCAGTTAACCAGATTGGATTGGCAGATTGTAACGAGTCAATGGGAAGCCGCGGGAGATCTGCTAAGGAGGGGTGCCGCTTGCATTCACTCTCGGAAGTAGGAGTGATATTGTTGCCATATGTGTGTTCGCTGAGACAATCGACGATGGAAGGCTAATTTGATTGTTATAAAAGGAACCTCAAACGATTCGCTTGGAATTGGATTATCTGTTGAAGGGTGGTTTCAACGGAATTGAATGATTTCAAGAAGGTTTTTTGAACTACATGCTTCAATTTGATTGGTTTTCTGACGAGTTTTGAAATTGTTTAACGCTTTTACATTCTTTTTAAGCCTCTTTGTTTCGTTTTTTGGTCTTTATCAGTTGTTTTAAACTTTTTTAAGTTCTTGAAAACTATTTGAAGCCTTTTCTATCCTAGTTAACCCTTTTCAACCCATTGAAATCTTTTTTTACAAAGGATGTGTTTTAGGGTTACTAGTTTTGAATTCCCACCACGCGTAATGAGTTAATTAATTAAATAACCATAGCCATGCGGAATGGATTACCGAACAGCTCAATATAAGCGTCAAATTATATAAAAGTTTTACTGTCCCTTTGTAGGAGTCATGTCGTCATTTGAGTGAGAACGACACGTTGATAGCCTTCCTTCATCTTTACTTTTCCACAATATTGCTGTTTGCATTTGAGGTGCAAATCTTGACTGAATGTGCCTCAAATGCAGTAACATAAAACAATCAAATGACTCCTAGCAGTAGCGCAACCAGAATTTGGCTCTAGGAGGGGTTTTGGACTAAAAAATGAGAGTCAAAGTGGATACATTTAGACTAGACTAACATTTACAAATGGCGAAACAACATTTGCATATTTTAGTTAATCTCGTTCACTCCAGGCATACCTTTTGTATAAACTTACGCCACTTGTTAAAAGGAGTCTATTATACCTGGTGAAATTATCCTAAACTTTCAAAAATCCGCTTGTGATGATATTTATAAAAGCTTCGTGTTCCATATTTATATTTTATTCTTTACAAAAATTAGCATAGATTTACTGTTCAAATATGAATGGTTGACAAAGTTTATAAGAAGTTCAAATATTCTGATAACGATTTAAATCTTCATTCTTTGTGATTTGTCCGAAAGTTCATCCGAAATTGTTTCCTGACTTATAGTTATGTTTGGAAGCACACACATCAGAGTAATAACGTTCAACCTCTTTTCGACTATTTTGTTCCCTAAATACGTTTAAAAGTTTTTCAACGCCGAGAAGAATCTTTCAGCACATAAAGTTGCAGTGAGAAACGATCCGACAATTATGAGCCTTTGGTCCCAGCTTGTAGACGAATATTTATTTCGACATAAGGGCTTAACTGAATTCATCGAACATTGATTCACTTCTTGTAACATTTTTTCGTGTTGTAGGATAAATATCACTAAAAATTGCTTCAGGAACAGGAAATAGTTCAGATTTTTTTTTTGTCGATTTGTGATTTTTCAGCTTGAAACCGCCATCTCATTTGGGCTTTACTAGGACTAAGCTTTTTATTCTTATAAATGCTTCTTCAACAATTGCCCTGTAAGTCGTATAATTTGGCAAAATTTTGTGTCGACTAAAACACTGTTGAAGCTTCGGAAGTCACATCACCCAACCGTTAAGAATTCTAATATATCTACTTGTATGAACATCTTGTCAAAACAGGTTTAGGGAAGTTTAGGGAAGATTCAAATATGACATCCATCGTTTTTCGGAATTTCTAGACCCCCTACCCCTCTGTCACGCTTTTTCCAATATATATAAATAAAAATGGAATGGCGTTTGTATGTCACGAAATATGTTACAAACGGTATAAAGTATTTGAATGATTATTTCTCCGTTTTGTTCCTCAAGAGTTCCAACGTGTTTGTATGTATGAAAATCCTAGAATATTCACCGGAAAAGTCGGGAAAAATGAGAGTAAACGAAGCTGTCATTTTGTATGGGACGATCCATAGCGTTTTTCAACAGCCTACTTGATGGCAAGACAAAAGTTTGCCGGGACCACTAGTAGCTAATACATGCACTGTCATACTTTCCATAGACCCCCCCTTTCCACCCTCTAATGATGAACGTTAATTTTGGATGACCCCTTATCAATAGAAGTAAAAAAAGTTTTCTTGAAACTTTTCGAGCTTATTAATAACAAAAAAGTCACAATTAATAACAATGTAACTGTCATTACAACCTACTGCTCCGCTGTTTGTAATTTACAGTAAAATAAGTCATATAAATTCTTTGCTCTGGGGGGGGGACCCCAAAACCCCCCTTGGTTGCGCCACTGACTCCGAGCAACAATCATCCACATCACCGCCAACCTAGCAAGAAAAATCTATCCCTGACACCGCATTTCTTGTGGAAAATCTTACCGCGTTTGGTGTTCCCGCATTTGATATTTGCATTTCAAACGCACACAGCAATACAGTTGTTGTGGAAGCGATATAGGTATGATAGGCAAACAGTTTCAACACTGTGTAGTATACATGAGATGGATGGATGTGGGTTATGATAAAGGTCTGCGTGATCTGTGGGGATTTGAATTCGAAACTTTGTAACCATCTAAGTTATTGGGTCACCAAGTGGCTCGGTAGCTTAGCTGGTAAAGCGCTCGTCTAGCATACAAGAATCCTGGATTCGAATCCCAGCCGAGCACGTGAAATTTTTTTCATAATTTCACCCATAATGTATCCATCTTTACTGCCCGTAAGAAGAGCAAGACCAGTAGAATAGCCTTCCTTATTAAATCGTCTTTTCATGAAATAATATTAACACATCATAAAAATAGTTGAAATATCAAAAAATTGAAACGACACACTGGGGCGAAATTGATCACCATATAACAAAGCAGGTTTAAGAATAAAAATTTCCCTATCTACTAAATTTGGGTCTCCTGAATTTGAAAATAAAGTCAAAATTCTTACAACTCGAGTATTTGATCATTTTGTTGCAAAATTAAACTTTGAAAATCTGCCAAACACGCCTAAATGTAGGCAATTTTCCTTGAAATAAGCTCATTATTTGGGAATAAACGGTTTTATGAAACAAACAATTACTTGCTGTGCTGTATGATATCAAAAAATGAGGTTCAGCAGTTCATACTTAAGTTTACACAACATTTTTAACACTCAAAGTTGACATGTAGGCATAGCCACCAGTGGATTGTTTAGAACCGACACTTCCAACTGTTTTGCTTACACCTTCAAAAACTGTGAATATTTCTATGCCAAAACTGACCCCAATAAATATGAAATAGTTCAAAATCATCATTACAACATCTATAAACTAGAAAACATGGAAAGTCTGTGGTGCCAACGAAACCTTCAGCATTCTTGGGAGGAAAGGTTTTTTGGAAACAAACCTGAGGGGCGGTTCATTAATTACGTAAGAGATTATGGGGGGAGGGGGATTTCTTACGCGCCATACAAGTTATTTGTAATTTTTGTACAAAAAATCTTACCATGGAGGGAGGGGGGGGTCGAAAAACTGCCAAAATTGTCTTACGTAATTAATTGACTCCGACCACTACCTGCTGATGGTGAAACTGCGCCCAAAACTATCCGTCATCATTGATGTACGGTTACCGACGCCGCCCCGGTACAATCTCGAGTAACTGAAACAACCGGATGTCGCAAATGCGTACGCGCAGCAGTCTTGAGGCAGCGTTGCCGGATGAGGGCGAGCTCGATAGGGTCTCTCTTGAGGACTGCTGCGAGGACAGGCAAAGCAGCCAATAACGACGCTGCAGAATGCATTGTCGGATTTGTGGAACGGAGCTCAAGAAACGATTGGTTCGACGAGGAGTGCCAGGAGGTTTTAGAGGAGAAGAATGCAGCGCGGGCTGCAATGCTGCAGCATGGTACGCGGCAAAACGTGGAACGATACAGACTGAAGTGGAAACAGCAAACCCATCTATTCCGGGAAAAACAGCGCCGCCTGGAAGAGGTGGATGCCAAGAGAGATTGGATGTTGCTGTTTAACCGTTTCTCAAAAACGCGGAGACGTTCTATCAGAAAGTCAACACATCCGCAAAGCTTCGTTGCCCCGCGAGCCGAGATGTGCCCGCGCGATAAGGAAGGGGAGCATCTTGACGGCGGACGCGAGGTGATCGAAAGGTGGGAAGCAGCACTACGATTGAAACACCTGAATGGCGCAGAGAACCAACAGGCACAAGAAGCGTCAGGACAACGAAGGCGATGGTCTACGTCAGCCACAGGCGGACAGCGGAAACCAACCAGACTCCCACGATGGGGGATAGTTAAGAATGCCATTTCAACAGCTCAAGACAACAACGCCGCTGGCAAGGATGGTATCGGGAGCCGAACTCATCAAGATGGGCCCGGACAGCGTTGGCCGCCTTGTTCTGCATCGGCCTGATAGTCAGAATGGGAAACGGAACAACTACCGGAGGGGGGAAGTATAAAGCGTTATATGCCCTATCTACAAGAAAGGAGCGACTGGGAGTGTGAAAATTATCGTGCAATCACCATTCCTAAAACGCCGCCGTACAAAGTGCTAGCCCAGATTCTCTTCCGTCGTCTATCACCTACAGCAAACGAGTTCGTGGGAAGTTATCAAGCAGGTTTTCATCGACGGCCGCTCGACAACGGACCAGATCTTTTCCGTGCGGCAATCCTCCAGAAATGCCGTGAGTACCAGGTCCCTACGCACCATTTGTTCATCGATTTCAAGGCGGCATACGATAGTATCGACCGCGTAGAGCTATGGAAGTCATGGACGAGAACAGCTCTTCCAGGAAGCTCACAAGATTGATCAGAGCAACGATGAACGACGTGCAAACTGCGTGAAGATCTCGGGCGAACACTCCAGTTCGTTCGAGTCTCGGCGGGGACTACGACAGGGCGATGTACTTCGTGCCTGTTGTTCAATATTGCGCTTGAAGGTGTTATGCGGAGAGCCGGACTTAACAGTCGAGGCACGATTTTCACGAGATCCGGACGACATGGATATTATTGGGAGAAAATTTGAAACGGTGGCAGATTTATTCACCCGCCTAAAACGCGAAGCAACAAGAGTCGGCTAATGGTGAATGCGTCGAAAACAAAGTACATGGCTGGTTGGCGGAACTGAGCGCGACAGGACCCGCCTAGGAAGCAGTGTTACGATAGACGGAGATACCTTCGAGGTGGTGGACGATGTTCGTCTACCTCGGATCCTTGTTGACGGCTGACAACAATGTTAGTCGGGAATACGAAGGCGCATCATCAGCGGAAGTCGTGCCTACTATGGGCTCCAGAAGAAACTGCGGTCAAGAAAGATTCACCACCCGCACCAAATGTACGATGTTACAAAACGCTCATAAGACCGGTAGTCCTCTACGGGCATGAGGCGTGGACTATTGCTCGAGGTGGGACTTGCAAGCTCTTGGGATTTTCGAACGCCGAGTGCTAAGGACGATCTTCGCGGCGTACAGGAGAACGGCGTGTGGCGGCGAAGGATGAACCACGAGCTCGCTCAACTCTACGGCGAACCCAGTATCGTGAAGGGTAGCTAAAGCTGGAAGGGATTACGCTGGGCAGGGCATGTTGCAAGAATGCCGGACAACAACCCTGTAAGATGGTGTTCGCTACGAATCCGGTCGGAACAAGAAGGCGTGGGGCGCAGCGAGCTAGGTGGATTGACCAGGTTCACCAGGACCTGGAGAGCGTGGGGTCACAGTCGAGGATGGAGAGAAGCGGCCATGAACCGAGTGAATTGGCGAATTATTGTTGGCGAGGCTTTATCAAGATGATTGATGTAAAGCCAAATAATAATTAATAATAATAATTAATGGACCGCCCCTGATTCAATTCGCCCAGTGATCAATTTGCCCACGAATTACGGTACCTTTTCATAAAGTTTACTGATGGAGGAAAGTAAACTGATTGGACGATAGCTAGAAGCTTCTGCAGGATTCTTGTCAGGTTTTAAAATTGGTACAACCTTAGCATTTTTCCATTTGTCAGGAAAATAAGCTAATTGGGCTACGTGAAATTTTGCCGTTCAAACGTACCTCGAGCTGGGAGACCTCTGGGGAGCCGTCATGCCGGCGCTAAAGAAGACGGAACTTACGAAGCCATCTTCTTCACAAGCTGGTGAAAACCGATCTGACGAGCTGTTCGTTGATGTCCGATATGTGAATCGGATAATTTCCACGGCCCATCAACTCAACGGATCGGATTCAACATTTCAGAGGAATGGATTGGTGCACTGCTGCTTTGCGGTCTGCCAGAGGAATACAGGCCAATATCATGGCCCTGGAAAATTCAGCAATCAGAATCATCGGCGTCGCAATAAAAACGAAGCTCCTTCAAAAGGTGCAAATTCCATCAGCGGATGCAGCGTTGTTGTCGAAGGGTAAACGTAACCATGACAACCCCAGCCACGATAGCAACCACAACCGTCGAAGCAATCCACATAATCGAAAGGACCGAATGTGAGTAGTGTCAAACTAAGGACTACAGATGCACGAAAAAAGAAGACGCTTTCTGCACCGTCCTGTCTACGTTCGAGCCCCCAGTGATGCTGACCTGAGACGAGACTCGCGAAGACGGTCTTCTTTTTCTGTGATTGCTGAGTTTTTTTCTTATTCCACTTTGTGCATACCAATTATGCGCATGCTGTTCAAATCCTCACATGACCTCTCAGCAAAAAAAATCAGTGGGGGTTGTGTACAAGACAGACCGCATGACGTTAACTACGCCATTTAATTTGCTGCATTTGTATTATAGTCAAATGTCATAATTGCAACCTTCCTTTAGTTATAATCCAGAATGTAATGGTTTGTGAATTTAGAAAAATATATGTTTAAATTAAATTTTGCGTTACGTAATTTTGAATCATTCCTTAACAATAGAAAATATATTGCATCCAACGGCACAGCAGCGCGTCTCGGAAACATCCTCAAATTGCCGTATTGTCAATTTTCGTAATAAATCAATTATTGTATGCTGCTATGAGATGAATTAAGATTATAGCAAGTATGTGGTAAACACATTAGGGAATATTACACAATTAACTCTTTAAAACACATTAGTGTTGGCTCTGGAAAGGGCCGATTGAATTGTTAAATTTGCGTAACACGGACACATTTTGACGGCGCACTGGTTGCGTCCTCCTCGCCCGATGAGATTTTCGGTGCGGATGACGATGTGCGCTTCAACAAGCGGCTTTGGTCGATTTTCTTCAGCCATCTCGTACAAACAGCTTGCCTCTGGTAGCGAGGAGCTGAGCAGGTTTGGAGGAGCTCTTACCAGCTCGAAAGCGAACAAGAATGAAACGAATCAACGAAGAAGGATGCTTTATACCTTAGAATAGCAGGTGATGCTCCTCCTTTTCAATTCTTCGTTTTCTTATCTGGGAAATAGGCTTATGAAACTATGTCTGGGTAAGGGATGTACAAGATGAGCATTATGCTGTTATTGCATCCCGACGGCACTGCAGCAGCGTCCTCGGAAACATCCTCAAATTGCCGTATTGTCAATTATTCGTAATAAATCAATTATTGTATGCTGCTTTAAAACACATTTGTTGGCTCCGGAAAGGGCCGATTGAATTGTTGAATTTGCGTAACACGGACACATTTTGACGGCGCACTGGTTGCGTCCTCCTCGCCCGATGAGATTTGCGGTGCGGATGACGATGTGCGCTTCAACAAGCGGCTTTGGTCGATTTTCTTCAGCCATCTCGAACAAATTTGGGAATATTACACAATCAACTCTTTAAAACACATTTGTTGGCTCTGAAAAGGGCCGGTTGAATTGTTGAATTTGCGTAACACGGACACACTTTGACGGCGCACTGGTTGCAATCCTCCTTGCCCGATGAGATTTGAGGTGCGGATGACGATGTGCGCTTCAACAAGCGGCTTTGGTCGATTACCTTCAGCCATCTCGTACAAACTTGCCGCCGCTTGGTGATCGGACACACTTTGACGGCGCACTGGTTGCAATCCTCCTCGCCCGATGAGATTTGCGGTGCGGATGACGATGTGCGCTTCAACAAGCGGCTTCGGTCGATTTTCTTCAGCCATCACGCACAAACAGCTTGCCTCTGGTAGCGAGGAGCTGAGCAGGTTTGCAGGAGCTCTTACCAGCTCGAAAGCGAAAACAGAATGAAACCGAATTCAACGAAGAAGGGATGCTTTATACCCTTAGAATAGCAGGTGATGCTCCTCCTTTCAAATTCTTCGTTTTCTTATCTGGGAAATAGGCTATATGAAACTGATGTCTGGGTAAGGGAATTACAAGATTAGCATTATGCTGGTATTGCATCCCGACGGCACTGCAGCAGCGTCTTCGGAAACATCCTCAAATTGCCGTATTGTCAATTATTCGTAATAAATCAATTATTGTATGCTGCTATGAGATGAATTAAGAAATTATAGCAAGTATGTGATAAACACATTAGGGAATATTTCACAATTAACTCTTTAAAACACATTTGTTGGCTCCGGAAAGAGCCGATTGAATTGTTGAATTTGCGTAACACGGACACATTTT
>NW_018736416.1:0-26152 GCF_002204515.2 Aedes aegypti
TTTGATAATCGAACACAATTGAATGAATTACGTAACATTTATAGGGCATTGCATACCTCTAGGCGTTTAACGTTATATGGAAATTTCTGACTTAGATTACAAAAATAATCCCTGTTTGTGAAAATGAATGATCGTAGAACAGCTTGTTTGTAAGCGTTTCAAAAATGCTAAAATCGTGTCAATTTTTAATATTCGTATATAAAGAATCAAATGAAAATAGCTCATACATTAAGTTTCCTACCAATATTCTTTAGTTTCGCATTCGTTTTGCTTAGCCAATTAATAGAAATAATGATATTTCGTCTAGTATGTGGTTGGTAACGCACTATCAAAGTTACCCGCATTATAAAAGATACCCCGTTTTACGGTATGTATGTATTTGAATGGGTTGAATCTACAAAAACAAAGTTTCATTACAAAATTTCTGCGTTTTTACAAAAATAGTTTGAATAATTTTGAAATCAATTTTGAAAACTAAATTGGTTGATTGATTTTTTTTTTATTTTCGACACTTAATACCAGTATGGTGCATTCGTGTCCGATTGAATAAAGGCTAATAATACAATTCATGTTGATAAATTGATTATTCTAACGACAAATTCAATTGTAATTTAATCTATCTAGTTTTATAGAGAATTATTCTTATTTTTCACATGTCCTAGATCGAGTTACCCTCCAAACCGTATCATGAGATTCGACCGATCTGTTTATTTATAAATCTCTATGCCATTAAAACAAAAAAAAAAGCTTTGGATCAATTCCTTACCGTTGGAGACAAAAAAAAGGATAAATTAGTTAAGAATAGAAGAGGCTTGATAACGCTTTATACGTCTTAAAAGGCATACAGGGTTCAAAACAAATTGAAGTGACATGAAAAAGCTTAAATATACCATCAAAACCTGACTTAAGGCTGCAAAAAGCTTTATAATGCTTAAGAATGCTTTAACAGGCTTCAGCTGGGTTTGTAAATATCAAGACGAGACCTAAAAGACTTTGGAATGCTAAAAACGCATAAACATGCGTTCAATATTGGATTGAAACGGCTTAAGGAGGCTTGAAATGGATTTAAAATGCTATAATCGTGGTTTAAAAAAGCCTGTAAAGGTTGCAATAGGTCTTAATAGGCTTAAAATGGTTTGAGTGTCTTAAAGGGGCTTAAAAAGGCATTAAAAGGCTTACAAAGGGCGTAAAAGTCTAAGTAAATCTTTAAAGATCTTGGAGATGCATGAAGAAGTTAATAGAGTATGAAAAAGTTTAAAACAAAGCTTGAAAAAACTTAAAGTAAAAATGATAAAATTGCTCAAACGGCTTTCTATGGCTTCTGTTCGATTCCCACTTCAGTCTCCGGAAAACTTTTTCGTCAGGAACATAGTTTGACTGTGCTACTGGGCGGTGCATGCTAGTACGTAGTCTAGTTTGTCTAGTGCTTTCTTCAAAGCATAAAATCTTGTAAGATGTGGCTTTAAATTCATGAAAAGGCGTACAAAGGCTAAACAAATTCTTTGAAATGCTTGTATATATTTAAAAAAAAACTTTTAAAGGTCTCAAAAAGTTTTGAAAGGCTCAAAACGGTTTAAAAAGGCTTAATAATGCATTGAAAAAAATTACAAGGGTTAAAAGACTAAAAGGGAGTGTAAATGTTTTGACATCACTTTACAAGGCTTATGAAGGCTTGGAAAAACTTAAATGTTGTCAAAAAGGCTTAATAAGGCATCAAAAGCATAGCAATGCTTCTGAGTAGCTTTTCAGAAGCTTCTGGAAAGTTTTTTTAGAATCTTCTGCCAATATCTTTCAGAAGCTTCTGAAATGCTCTTCTAAAAGCTCTTTAAAGAGCTTCTGCGAGATTCCTCCAGAAGCTTATGTGAAGCTCTTCCTGAAGCTTCTAGAAAGCTCCTTCAGAAGCTCCCGAGTTTTTCTATCAAAATCTTCTGGGAAGTTCTAACCCAACCGTTTGGGAAGCTCTGTCTGACGCTTTGTGGATCCTGTTTCCAAAATCACTGGAAAGATCTTCCAGAAGTTACCAGAGTGTTCCTTTAGTCGGTTCTGTTATGCTCTTTTAGAAGCTTCTGTAGAACTCTTGCAGCCTATGATAAAATTTGTCAGAAATTTTTCGAAAGCCTTCTAATAATCTTCTCAAAACCTTTTTCAGAAGAATCTCCGAAGATTATGGGAAGCTTCTTTAGATGTTTTAGTGAAAACTTTTTAAGAAGCTTCTAGGATACTCTTCTAAAAGCTTTTCAGAAGTTTATGCAAAAGTTTCTGAGAAACTCTTTCAGAAGCTAATAGAAAGTTCTTCCAGAGACTTCCCAGGAACTTAACTAAATTGCTTTTAGAAGGTTTTATACGCTCTTTTAGAAGTGTTGAAAATGACTTCAAAATGGTTAATTTGCTCAAAGTAGCTCCAAAGAATGCTTAATAGAACTATCTACGCATCTTGGAAGCTGTTTCAGAAATTTTTTGGAAGTTCTTTCAGAATATTCAGAGAAGCTCCTTCAAGAGTATTTATGAAGCTCTCGCAGAAGCTTTCATAAGCTTCTGAGATGCTCTCTCTCTCTCTCTCTCTCTCTCTCTCTCTCTCTCTCTCTCCTCTCTCTCTCTCTCTCTCTCTCTCTCTCCTCTCTCTCTCTCTCTCTCTCTCTCTCTCTCTCTCTCTCTCTCTCTCTCTCTCTCTCTCTCTCTCTCTCTCTCTCTCTCTCTCTCTCTCTCTCTCTCTCTCTCTCTCTCTCTCTCTCTCTCTCTCTCTCTCTCTCTCTCTCTCTCTCTCTCTCTCTCTCTCTCTCTCTCTCTCTCTCTCTCTCTCTCTCTCTCTCTCTCTCTCTCTCTCTCTCTCTCTCTCTCTCTCTCTCTCCCTCCCCTCTCTCTCTCTCTCTCTCTCTCTCTCTCCCTCTCTCCCTCTCCGGGAAACTCTGTCAGAAGGTTCAGGAAAGCTCTTCCTGAAGCTTCTGGGAAGCTCTTTCTGAAAGCTTCTCGAAAGCTCTTTCAGAAGTTTCTAGCAAGCTGCTTCAGAAGCGTCTTGAAATCTCTTTCAGAAGCTTCTACGAAGCTCTTTCAGAAGCTTCTGGGAAGCTTTTTTTAAAAGCTTTTGGGAAACTCTTTCAGAAACTTCTGGACAGCTCTTTCAGAAGCTACTGGAAAGCTCTTTCAGAAGCTTCTGGGAAGCTCTTTAAAAAGCTTCTGAGAAGCTCTTTCAGAAGTTTTAGGGAGGTTGCTACAGAAGCTTTTGTGAAGCTCTTTCAGAAGCTTCTTGATTGTTCTAAAAGTAGCATTTTGGAAGCTCTTTCAGATGATTTTCAGAAGCATCTTTCAGGAGCTTTTGAGATGCACTTTAAGAATTTTTAACGGAAGCTCTTTCAGAAGCTTTTGGGATGTTGTTTCCGAAGCCACTAGACAGCTCTTCCATAATTTCCTTGCAAGCTTTTTAGACGGTTCTGCTTTGGTCTATTATAACCTTCTGAAAGAAGCTTCCGTACTTTTTCAGAAACTTCTCGAAAGCTTTTCCTGAAGCTGACGGGAAGCTTCCTAAGATGCTCATTGAAAACTTTCTCAGAAGGTTATGCCGAAGCTCCTAGATAACTCTCCCAAAAGCTTATCGAAAACTCTACCAGAAGCTTCCGAGGAACGTAAAGAATTTTTCCTGAAGTACTTCCAGAAGATTACTGAAAGCTCTTTCAGAATTGTCTACAGATATCATTTGAAAGCTCTTCCAGAAGCTTATTGTAAACTCTTCTAAAAGATCCACGGAAACACTTCCAGAAGCATCTTGCAAACTCTTCCAAAAGCTTCCGAGTACGTTTTCTAGAAGCTTTTGGAAAGCTCTATCGAAATCTTATTTAAGAAGCTCCTGAGACGTTTTACATAACCTTCTAGTTAACTGTTTCAGAATCTTCTGGAAATCTATTTCAGAACTGCTAAGAAGTTCTTCCACAAGTTCCTCGGAACCTCTTCCAAAAGTTTCCTAGGAGCTTTTTTCTCTTCCAGAAGCTCCAGAAAAACTTCTTGAAAAACTTCTGCAAAGCTCTTTAGAATGTTGCTTAGAAACTCTTCCAAATGTTTCTCGGTCCAGAAGTTTTGTGGAGGATCTTTCAGAAGCTCTCTGGAGACCTTATCCAGAAGTTTTATGGTGAGCTCTATAAAGAGCTGTTTCAGCGGCTTTTTGTGAAACTCTTCAAAGGCTACACAATAACTTTTTCATAAGCTTATCATTATATTGCTTAAAAAGGTTTATATAAGTTTTAAGTAGGCTCAAAACAATTTGAAAAGCTCTATCAAATAATAGAATGGTAAAAAACATTGAAAGGCTTAAACAGCTCGAAAGTCTTGGAAAGTTTGTAAATGGCATGATAAGGCTCTGAAATGACCAAGAAGGTTCAAACGGTTGAATGCTTAAACGGCTTCAAAATGTTTAATTACCTTAAAATAGTTTAGAAATGCCTTAATGTGTTAGGAAAGATTCAAAAGCATAGCATAGCATAGACTGACTGTACATGACAATGGTTGCTACTCCGTGGTTGATCGAAACTGGGAAGAATTGCACTTGGATCCACATAAAAAGAAATGGGACATTTCACTTGCTCCCGAAGTGCATATTTTAGCAGTACTCATATTATTCATTAAAAAAAGGCGCCGGCCAAGTCCTATAGACTATAAGACTATAAGTCAGCTGGAATGCTAGCGTGTTATGAGTGTTGTTTCTAGAGACCGAGAGAACCTCTGCATTTCTACAATCAACACGGGAAGAGTGCTTGTCGAAGAAGGCTTCAAAAGGCTTAAAAACAGAAGGCTTTGAAAAACCAAAAAACTATAGAAATAATGGCAGAGGCTAAAAATTGATCGAAAGACTTAGAAATGGCTATAGTTTTTGCAAAGAAATCAAAAAGCTTGGATTAAGGCATCTTGAAGTGAAGATAAAACGAAGTCACACCTCAAATCTTTAAAAGCACAAATCTAGAGAACCAATAATATTTCTAGAAACGTGCAAATCAAAAATCTTTAATAAGGCATCAAAATATATTCACGCATACACACAGGCATACAAGCATACTTACATAAAGACATATTCTCAGATTGTTAGTCTGCACTGCATAAATGAGTATATGGGACAGGTCTTTCTAGATCGAACAGATAGCTATACAGGCCAAATTTGTTGTAAAACACATTACAAAAAAGGTTGTTAAAGAGTTCGTCCAGTTTAAAGTACAATCAAATCATCGAAAGCCTCTGCAAATTGTGCACCAGTGTCCTCCAAAGTGTTCCGCGAAAACTCCGCCTCAATTTCCATGAACTTGAATTTGCGATCTTTACATCAATTAATTCCTTGCGCTTCGAAGCTTTTTTTTTCCTACTCTTAATTTGATCATAATTCGAGGTCTTTAGGTATGGGCCCACGTGCTACCGCGTTCTCTCTGAAGTTCAAAACCGCACCTAATGAGATGATTTCGAGCACTGCCGTCGTCGTCATCGTCCTCATCATCATCCGCGAAGCAACCTGACCTCAGAAAACAACCGCGGCAAAAAAAGGAAATTCAAGTGCAAATGAAAGTGAGGAAAACTCCATCTCGAATACAGCGACCCGTGGGGGGAGTCTCTCTGTGCATTGTTTGTGGTGATGATGGGGAAAAATGTGCTGCTTGAATCCCGAATGTGCTGATGATGCAAGGAAAGAATCGAGAGAGGTGAAATAATATTGTTGTAACGACGAATGATGAAATCGTTACAAGGCACACCATCCATCCACCCAGCCACCCCCACCTACAGAATTGGACAAAAGATATGCAACTTTTTCGATTTTTACAAACTTTTTTGCAATCGACTACAGATGACACGCAGATTTCGTCCTTTGGCGGAGAGGCCTGTGTCATCCGCAAACAAAGATTTTTGACATCCCTGAGGTAACTCAGGTAAATCAGATGTGAAAATATTGTATAATATTGGTCCTAAAATACTGCCTTGAGGAACACCAGCTTTTACAGGAAGTCTTTCAGACTAGGACTTCTTATAATTAACCTAAAGTGTACAATTTGGCAGATTACTTTGGATTATTCTAATAATGTATGTATGTTGGAAAATTAAATATTTTTTTACGATCAAACCTAGAGATGGTTAAGCCCATATCAATCTTAGAAGGGTTTTTAGAAGAGAAAAAATCAAGTAGGGCTATCAGGATATTTAATTGAGAAACATCCTGAAGAGAAATATTTGAAGCAAATTAACTTGCTTCCTAGTGCATTAGAATAGCAAATAGGCAGCTATGAAATTATATTTACCAAGCTGTGTGTCAAACAGCAACAACCGAAGTTTCAAAAACTTTGATTTAAAATTACAAAAAAAGTTGAAGAATGATGATAGCAACTCCACCACATGCTCTATCCAGCCGATCATTACGATAAACAAGAAAGTTTGGATTTCATTTAAAATTGGGTTTAGGTTTCAAATAAGGTCTTAAGTTGTTATGTTTTCTGAGCTAGTACTACCATGCGGTTAGAACTTCCAACTAACCAATTTTTACTATAGTAACCCTTTCCCTGTTCCAAATCTTCACCAAGAAAGTATAGTTTTTTCTTATAAAACTGTTCCTGAGATTGAAGTGTCCGAAGTTTTATCATTACAAAAAAAAACAGAGATCTTGCCCATCAGGGTTGACCTTTTTTGTACGGAAAATCGAAAAAGTTGCAAATGCATTGTCCGCTACTGTATATACCCCATGGATGTGAATGGAATGGCAGAAGGTGTAATGGAAACCGCGCGCGCCGCATTGCCGCATTTCTGTGTGGTAGCGGAACAAGCCTTGGGGAAGTTGGCTAAAAGAGAAGAAAAATATGATTGGCAGTGCGAGAGTTTGTTGCTGCAGTCCGGGAAAATTAACATGTGTTCAGTGATTGTGAACGATGGTGTTGGTTGATGTTTGCAGCCTGGTGGTTATTGTTATGCGGGGGGAGGAATTGTGTTTCATAAAGCTCATTAAGTCAGCTGAGCAGTTTTATGGAGTGAAGAATTCTGAAGAACCTGTAAAGTGATGCAAAGAGTGTACTCGCAGAATATCCAAAAGCATCGTGATTAACATTGAAATTGATAAGCTTATTGTATGATATATGACAGAAAACTATTACCCCGAAATCAACCACAAATTGATTTTAATACAAAAAATGTTTCAATAGTAGTTCAATACCTCAAGTAGTCCTCAAAAGATGTCGAACACTTCAATGAGACATTCTTGTTTTAAATAACTTTTTCAATACCATAATAATACCGAATTGGGTCCTAAAATTTTTATTGAAATCTCATTTTCATTCAATAACCGCAACTATATTTGCCGCTCAAATTACGGCTATAGCATGTTTAAACTTTAATTTATAAATTGGGTCCATAAATGAACCTTGACACTTTTGATCATGTTTGAGGTTCGCTTAGACGACAAAAACACCACAGGGGTTTTAGTTTTAACACTGTGGTTGTTCTTATCTGACATTTCAGAAGGGACACGGAAAACAAAATACACCCAAAATTTGAGTAAAAGCCAAGGGGTGTGACAAAATCTAAAATTACATAAAAAAAATGATTTTTGGACTCAAACCAACGGAAAACATTATAAAATTGAGTAAACATGTGTTATTGGCCCAAACTCAACCTTTTGGCACTAAAATTTGGACAGGGCTTTAGGACCACATTGAAATATTGACTACTGAGCAAAACCTAATCAAGATATGATACCAAAATATGGTATACTAGATAGATATGACCAGAAACATATTTGCCTAATACACGAAAACGCTTCCATCGATTTGCTTAATTTTATCACAGCAGACTCTCATCATTGGGTTCCTTCGAAAAGTAAACAATCTAATAGGAGAAGAATCTGAAACCTTGCATGTCAGTCCACCAAGGGAATTTCGGAATATCTACGGATCAAGATGAGCAATGTTAAAAACCAACACATATTATGAAAAACAAGATTTTTCTGAGAAGTACGGAAATTGTTGTCAAAATTTTAGTCACATCATTTGCCATTCTCACAGCATCATGGGCGTTACCAGAGGGGAGCAGAAAAGGGTCGTTGCCCCCCTCCCCCCTGGCTGATGGAAAAAAGAAATCAAAATCTACTGACTTACTACATCGGTGGATATATTTTTGAATTTAAAGGCATGGTCTTCAGATTTCATGTTCACGTAAAATTGCGTCATCATAAACTTTTTTGCATTACTCTAGGAATTCAATTAAAATTAGGCTTATGCCGGAGATTTCACCAAACATCTTTCGAACGTTTTTTCAATGTATATTGCGCAGGTTTTTGCCATTTTGTTATCTTGAAATGAAATCCAGGAATTCTTCGAAGAATTTGTCAAGGAAACCGATAGGAGATAACTCAACATATTTGCCATGAATTTAGTCTGGGATTCGTTTTAGTTATCAGAGCATACTGGAAAGTTTGTAGAGATTCCTCCGATTGTTAATCTCAGATCCCACCTTCAGGAATCCTTCAAAATTTTTTAAGAATTTTTTTTCATGCGTACCTTCTTCAACCACACACTTAGATTAAATTACTGGGGTCGGTAAAATTTTACTGGGTTTTGGAACTACCGGAAAAGTCAGTAAAATGAAAACTGTCGCCACGCGTAATTGAAAAGCAAATTTCACCATGTTTTATTTTTTTATCGATATATGATATAGAAGGAAAGCTCTCTGCAAAATTTCAATAAAAAATCTCTGTTTTTCGATTTTTGACATTTTGTTTTTAGTTTACTGACTATTTCAGTAGTTCAAAACCCCAGTTATTTTTATCGAACAGATTGAGTGTACATATCAGAAATCACACTCATAATTGCGCTTTGGGTATTATGTGTTTTCACTTCAAGATTTTATTTTCCTTTTTAAAACAAATCATTCGATTTTTCTTCAGATGTCTTCAGTAATCCCTCAAGAAAGTCCATCAAAAATTCATTTTCTCTGGAAATCCTAGATGAAATACAACCTGTGACTATTCGGAAAGTTTGTTCTGAGTTACCGGTGAAAATTCCTGCAAGGTGAAACAGTTGGAATCAACTTTTAAGATTACACTAAAACTTCAAAGGCACAAATTTCGCGAAAAAAAGCATCCCACGACAGTGCACTTTTTATTTTGGCTTGTGCACTAGCAGAAAGCTTAAAATAAGAAGATCAGGAGTGTTTGCCAACTATTTCTCCAGTTTTGTGCCTTTGAAAACGTGAGTAAGGGGAGAAGTCGGCCATTGTGCCGGCCATCTTTGGATTCCGAGATGTTTCACCTTAAGAACTCTCTAGAAAATCCTTCCAAAAATGCCTATTTCTTTGGTGGAACTAATACAGAATTCACATCAAACTTGGGATTCAGAATGAAAACATCTTCAACATTGTCATAGGCCCTCGAAAAACCGATTTTTTTTTCTGAATTATGTCCTGAGTAGCTCCAAGATACTAAATTTCTACAGGAATGCTGATTGTTCGAATATTTTTAACTAAGGTTTTAAACTTCTACATATAATTTAAAATTAATTATGAATTTCTCCTGTGTATTTTTACAAGCATTTCTTCTCTAATTATTCTGGGAATTATTCTAAGTCAGCCATTCCATGGAAAACCAATCTAGTGGGTCACCGAATTCCGAAAATTTGCTATTTTGCTCCTTATCCGAAATAAGGATACACGTGTTTTTGGATTTTTTGATTCGAGTAACCATTTGTCGACATAGGGTGACCAGAAAAATCGCGATTTTGCTAAATTTTTATTAAAAAAAAAAATATATATTTTTGAACCGCTTCCCCTATTTTCAATTTTCTTGGACGAAATGAAAGCTGAAGATTTTAAATTTCAGTCAAATTTTCAGTGATGTTTATTTTTAAGTTTTTTAGTTTTTTTTTTTTTGAAAATGAAAAATCCGTCATTTTTCATCGGCACACACTGTAGGTCTCAGCGCATTGATTTTTTTTTATTTTTAAAAATATCATAACTTTTGAATAGCTCAACCGATTTCCAATCTTTTTTTATGGAACGAAAGCTTAAGCTTTTTAGAAAAAATATGAAACTCTTGAAAACATTTTTATTGCATGAATAAATTAAAAAAAAATTAATGTCAAACAAATATTTTTTTTAGAATTCTATATTTTTTTGTATCTTTATTTCGCATAAGCGACAAAATAGCAAATTCGGTGACCCACTAGATCGGTTTTTCATGGAATGACTGAAGTATTACACTAAAAGGTCTTATAAGGATTTCATCCAAAATTTTTCTGGGATTCGTTCAGAAATTTTGCCTAGAATTTTATATCGTTTTTTTTTTCTTAGAGTTTTATTTTTAGGATTGCTTAAAAAGTTCATCAAAAATTATGTAGAGATTTCAAAAATTTGTCAATTTCCTTAAGCTACAAGAATTTACCATGAAATACCTTGGAGATTAATTTTTGAATCCCTTCAGGAATTGAAACTAAGATCATCTAAAATACCTTACATTGGTTTTTTAACAATTAATGCTGTAATTTCCTAACACTATTCTACTATAACAAATGTTCTTTCCAAGTATAAATTAGAAAATAGACGATAGAAAAAAAAATCAAGACTTCCTTCGAATTCTTTATTTGTAATTATAATTTAACAATAAATATCTCTCAGAGCCCTACCCAAAATTACTCTGCAAAATCCACAGAATATTTCTCAAGCAATTACTTCCTGGATTCCATAAATATCTGTAAGTGACATTCTTAGAAAAAAAAGATAAATCCGTGAACTACTACTAAAAAAAAACTCTAAAGAATAATCCGGAAAAAAAAACTTCTGGTTAAGTTTTTTTTAAGATTCATGGAAAAATAGATATTTATAGGTTTTTATTCGGGTTTTATTTTGGTGGTTATTATTTATGAGAAACAAATGCCCCTTCTAATTAAAGCCTATCTAAGCAAAACATTCAATATCTCTATGAATATCTCTAAGATCAGTTTCAAAAATTAATCTACAGAACCTTGAGGAAATTTCTCAAGATAAATTTCTGCGATATGCTTGGAAAAATTCCCGGATGAATTTCTGAAGTATTTTTAGATTTTATTTTTGGATAGATTTTTCAGGAATTCTTGTGAAAAATTATGTAGAAATTTTATAAATTATACTCAAAGAAATGTTAAGAAGAGCTTATGATATAGTAACTGTTAGAAGTGTAAATTAATGCACAGAGTAGCTCTTATATGAAAATCTGTAGAAATTTTGGTGATTCTTAATTCTTGGAATAGTTTTTTGTTTTATTTCTGAAAGAATTCTTAAAAAAAATTAAAAAATATCAAAAGAATTTTTACAGTTTTTTCTAGTTCTATTCGGGATAACTCTTGGAGAAATCCATAGATGTTTTTCACCAAAATCTATGAAGAAACTCATCTACAGAGTTCGATAGCAGAATTCTTGATAGAATTGTGGAACATGTATAGTAAAAGTACAAATATTTTGACGATATCCCAATAAGCAAAGATTGATGAAACTTAGAAGAAAATTTTGATGGATTCCTGAAATGAACATTGACAGTATCCCTGAAAGAATCCCTAGAGGAGCTCTGAGTGTTTCTCTTGAAGAAATTCAAGAGGAAATATTCGAAGGAATCTGTAGAGAAATAGAATGTACCATTTGTTGTACTCTCAGAAAAATACTCAGAGGAATCCAGAATAAAATACTTGAGAAATCTTTGCAGTAGTTTACAAAGAATCTTTGCAATATTTGCTAGCATAAATAGTATGAGCTTTATGGCTATTTTTCTCATTTGATTGACAACATAACCAGAGAAAAACCGAAATCAAATCCTAAACTCTACAGGATTCATATTTTCTTCGAATTTTTATGACGTTTCTGATGTTTCTAGAATCCATCCTAGGAAAGTTTTTTAAACCGTTATGAACAAGTTACTCAGAAAACAAATTGAACCCATACATGTTTGTGACTTAAGTTTACTAGCTGTGAATGAACAAAGGGAATATTTTGATAGTTTAACGTGTTTTTGCGTTAAATTCGTTAATGGATGGAAATCCTGGCTACAGCCATTTAGAAGTGACGCAAGCGACTTGAATGTGAATTTTCAATTTATAAAAAATTACCTTCACAACATAACTTTTGTAATTTTTCAATTAATTTTGAAGGTTTGAGCATCATTCCCTTAGAAATTAAATTTATAAAAACTTTTGTAGAACACCAAATTTGCCTAAAATCAAAATAAGTTTTAGGTAAAAGTAGTTTACTGCAAATACTCATTTTACTAAAAAATTGTATCTTTGTTTGATCATAGCTTCATGAATACTAAACCGATTTCAACTGTTTTTACATGCTTTTGAAGCTATTTCAATATATTTATATTTTCGAACAGTCCACACAACATATTTCACTAAAAGTTGTTTTGACCAAGTTATTCAACAAAAACTGCACAAAAACAAAATTTTTCAACGAATAATTCCAAGTTTTTCTTTTCAAATTTTTGGTTGTTAAACATTATCTCTAAAGCTGAAACTGGCTTTTCTCATTTGTTTAACCTTTGAAACTTATTTGAAACAAACATATTTTTGCACAAAAATATATGGAAAATTCAATTTATAATTGAAACAAGATGCTTTATAACTTTTGATAACTTTTTTTCTAGAAAAAAGTTTTCGGCAAAAAACTTGAATAATAAAAAAAATTCAATTCAAAGTTAATGAATATTTTTCATTGAATTACTAAGTCAAAACAATTTTTAAAATGAATGTGTTGTATAAAAAGTTTGAAAACCACTAAATTTGCTTCAAAAACATGTAAAAAGAGTTTGAATCGGTTGAGTATTTATGATGTTATGACCAAACAAAGATTATTTTTTTCAGTAAAATGAGGACAAAATGGAGAAAACTCTGTTGTTTAAATAATACTAGTTTCGATTTTAGACGAATTTGGTGGTCTCCGACGTTTTCATAAATTGAATTTTGATGATAATGTCGCTAAAAGTTTCAAAATTGATTAGAAAATAACTAAGTTATGGTGACTGCACTGACGGTCATTTTTACAGCTTTAAAATTCAAGACGCTTGCGCCACCTCTAAATGTTAATATTTTTCGCTCAAACTTTGAGGTTTATCTTTTGATGTGATTTTGAATCCACAAAAGCACACGAATTTTTTGAAACGTAAGCCGCCCTATTGATCAAGCGTCGTTGTCGTGAAAAGAAATGCAGGTTTTTAGAAAACGCAAGTTTTTTTTGAACTCAAGGACTAGACGTCGAAGAAAGTTTTCATAAAAAATCATAACTGAAGAGCAAGGCTTGAAACAGCTGAATGACTTCAACTTAATGGAAATTGATATTTTATGAAAAGGCATAAAATGTTTAAGAATGATTAATACGGCTCGAACATGCATGCAATGCATTATGAAAACAAACAAACCACAATCGCTTTCATTTTTTAAGGGTTGACAATCCTACAGCAAGGCTTTAAATGTCTCGAAAATAATATCTAAACCAAGGCTTCAAAGGGCTTTAATAGTATTGAACAGGCATAAGAAGGCATTAGCATTAGAGGGATTCAGATTTTCGATTGCGAAGTACTTTTTAGAATAAAAATATATCGCGGAGCTCCTTACCTATTGACTGATTGAACAAATACCTTTCTTTGAATTCGGTCATTCGGTCACATACCTATGAAAAGTCTTCTTGAAAAAATTTCAAACTAAAGTTCTTGGCTCAAAGAACCAAGCGAATGTTTTGCCAAGAAAAGCTGCAAGTTCCGTTTGAAAATACCTGCGAGATTTTTGGCATGAATCAATTATGGAAGCGGTAAATGGATTGTAAGTTGAGATGGTCAACTTTCCCTACTAGCTCAGTACTACTATAAAACCGGGAAAATTTGTGCTAAACTTTACTAAAGTGCTTCTGCTTAGTCGTCTACAAACTCAAGTAATCTGTTAAATCAACAATTTTGATAAATTGGACAACTTTTTTCGGAAAGTTTATTAAGAAAAACATTTTGATCGATTACAGAAAAATATATGTTTGGACATAGTTTTGGACAGCTGTCATATCCCAACCAATAAGCTGTCAACCTTAAACTGTCAGCTTTATTGCTGTGAAGCACAAGTAAGCACAAGCACTGGAATGAGGCTAATGCCTTCCAAAATAGTTATTTCTCTTTTTTTTAATGTGATTGTTTCTACCGTGAACCATTTAGTACGGTTCGTATAAGTTCCACTTTTTGAACTCTGTAGTCTGAGAGATGCTCAATGATTGTTTTTCATTAAGGTGAAGATGAATCGAAGCCAAAGTTCAAATTTTCAAGAGCACGGATCTGGAGAACCAAACATCCGTTTGAGCTAAAAACCTAATCGATGGTCACCACCAGCTAGTTTGGCTTCGATCATCTTCACCTTGAAGAGTGTAAAAACCTATAGAACGGGACAAACACTAAAGTATATTTAAGAATAACAGTTAAAGGGGTTTTTAAGCATTTAGCAGATATTTTTCAATGTGTATTCGTGAGCGTTATGGCCGTGCGATTAGTATCGTCAGGCAATGAGCGCATCGGGTGTGGGTTCGATTCCCGCTGTAGCCATTGAAACTTTTCATAAAAAATGGTTTCTCGGTTGTACTATGTTGTCTAGTATTAAGTTTTACAGTCTGTGCCAGTTAAATGGCTGTAGAAGATGTCAGTGTATTTTAGCACATGCAGAGGCTTCACGGAGAACCAAGTGCTCCTTGAAGCACGATCTGAAAACCACTGCACGAGAAGATTCAAAACCACTTAAAAAGGTTAAAATCACATCAATTGAAAAATCTCAAAAAAAATGGAAAGTCTTAAAAACATAAATGGTTTTTAAAAACTTGAAAAAGAGCATCAAAAACATAGAACGGATTCAAAAGGGCTTAAGAAAATTAACAAGTAGCGTGGAAAGCTTCAACCCGCTTGAAAAGGACTAAAATGTTTGTAGAAATGGTAAAAAAAGAAGCCTTTCAAATGACTCAAACAGAGCTAATAAAAGGCTTATTGACCGCTCTACCGGCAACTTCATATTTTACCGCAATAAAAAATATTCAAACCTCGATAACTTTTTTGTTTTCGATAGTTTTGCACCATTATTTCACAAGCTCTTGAAAAACTCTTCTAGTTTAAGAATCTGTGTCAATATTGCTCATTGGTCAACTGGATCCTGAGATATTTCCGAAATTCCTTGGGGGACCGAAGCGGAGCTATAACCCACATAAATATCTTAGGGATATAGAATTTATATCGTATTTGGATATTCTACCTTCGGAACAATACATTAATGAGAATATGTTGAAAAAAAAAATGAAGCAATTTTGATAAGATTCTTAAGCTAGAAGAGTTTTTTTGAGAACTTTGTGAAAAAATGGTTTGCAAAAATATCGAGAAACAAAAAAATGTTATCAAGGTTTGAATATTCTTATTGAAGCTGCCTGTAGATGGGTTAAGGCATAAAAAAGTTCTAAAAATGATTGAAAAGACCTGAAATGGAAGCTATTCAAGAACAATCTATCGGAAAATTTTTCAATGATCTTTTCAGAAATCGCTCGTGGATTATTGATGCACATATTCTGAAAAGTTCGTAGTTTCTTAAAAGCTCTTACAGAAGCTTCTGAGAAGCCCTTTACGTTTTCAAAAACTGTAACATGTTCTTACATAGTTATGAGAACAGATTCTAAATCATTGAATCGTTGGATCCATGAAATCCGCTTAAAATCTTAACGATTAACAATTCTAGTTGAATGGTACCTAGTAACAATATGATTTATTCTGGTGCCAGAATGCAGGCAAAATTAGTTTCATGTACTGTTTACCACATTCCATAGATGTCTTTCTGGCAAATAGTTTTCGGGCTAATGGTTTTCCAGCATATATCTACTTAACATACGATCGTTAAGGTTAAATTACAATATTAGGGATTGTTAAGAAGACTACGTCGATGCTTTTCATTTGAATCAACGCCTCTATCGGTTTCTAGAAAATTTACACCTTGATGGGCATACATAATACCATCTAAAAGCAGCCTGCGCTCTCCTCGAAACGAATCATCTCAAATTAAATCATAAGGGTATGCGATATGGATTTTTTCCATGTCGATACGAAACGAAACGATACACGGAATATCTTGCTCTGATAATGACGAAACGAAACGAAATTTAAAAATGTTTCGTGTAACTCGATACGAAATCAAATATCTCACGGAATTTTTCGAAACGAAACGAAATTTTTCAATTTGTTTCGCGGAATACACGTTTAAGTTTTTTTTTTCTTGTCAAAAGCTGGAAATTTGACAATAGGCATAAAAAAAACGTCTTTTTTAAATCCTTTACCATATGGAAACCTTAGTATTGCTCAACAGAATCCTTACATGTTTTGGTAAGACTTTTTTCTGTTTGTTTGAAATCTTCTTAATAACTTTATAAGGTTTCATTTCAACATATCAGACATTCACACAAGGCAATGAGTGGGTTTAATTTAAATGTTACAACTAAGAAGTGGGTCGAAAAGCAGTTACAAACATTTAAAACAATCTCAAAAATATTGAGAGGAGCCCAAAATTAATTTGATTTTCAGAAATGCCTTACAATTTTTTAATCATGTGGATGTGACGTTATGCTAATATATACTATAAAACATGGAATAATGATATTCATTTTTTTTGCTGTACTTTATGATTTGTGGCTTGAATGAATGTGATTGGGGACACAAGTCGAAAAGTGATAATGAAAACACTAAACTGAGAAGCAGACTCTGTCCCAGTTGGAACATAACGCCAGAAAGAAGAAAAATAAGTAGAACAGAGGAATCACTGAATATTTGCAACACATAAGGTTCCTAATAAATTTTCTGGAAAATCCTTGCATATACTGTGAATTAATTCTTGGAGGGATCAAATCTGGATGAATGCAAAACTTATAGAGTAAACCTTGTAGAAATACTGAAGGTATTCTATTATATTGTAGAGCAAATACTGGAGAAATGATCCTATTCCAAAATCTGTGAAGGAATTTCTGGACGATTTCTGGAAGAATTAAGGATTGTTGATATTATCTCATTTTCAGTTTGTTTAAAACTGACTACAAATCACATTTTTACTAAATTTTGAGCCCTAGTGAGTATTTAAAAAAAATATTTTGAAAATTCGAAAAAAAAAAGTTTTAGAACCTGGACTATATAGCATAGATGAACCGCAAATAAGATTTACAAGTTCACCCATGTTCGTTCAGACAATCCGTCTTTCAATGAGCAAACATTTAATGTTTGGCTTATTTTTTTTTTCTCAAGATTTAGATATGCGAAAATCGAAAAAAAAAAATTGTTGCTGCTTTTCCATTGTGAAATATCCTAGGTACCCAACCAAACTTGAATCTAAATCCGGAACCAATTTTGATGGTGCATGCAATGCATGAATCAAATTTATAAACTGTTTTGTGATTTTTACTAAATTAAATCATCAAAATCGATCGAAATATGGCGAAAATAGAGAATTTTGAAACCTTATGTCGGTATTGAAAAGGTTAAGACCTTTGTCTTGCGGCATTTGGCTTCCAATACTTGTAATGATATATTATCAATATTCGCATTTTTTTTAATAGAGGGTCGTGAGGAAATTATGTAACGTTATAAGATGAGAGAGGAGTTGGTGGTGTCGTACAGCGTTGAATAAACCTAGATTCATTTTTCGATATAAAATAATGTATGCATCTTCCGGGTTTAAGGTAAATATAAATCGAAGGCATACTTCAGAATTTCAAGAACACAAATTTAACGAACCCGACAGCGGTTCAAGCCTGAACACATGATCGATTGGCCATCGAGTAACCAATCGATAGAGTTTTCAAGCTTGATTTTGTGATCTTGAAGATTTGAGTGTGGCTTTGGATGACCCAAATCAACGCGATTTCTTTACGGCGACAGCGACAAACAATCGCTGCGATTTCGGCTGCTACATGTAGAGTTTTATGACCCCAACAACGAAATCGCGGCGATTTTTCGTCACCATCGCGGAAAAAAATCGCTTTTGATTGGGAGAGCCTTTACTCATTGAATGCGTGCTATTAGTTTTCTCTTCTATTCTCCCGCTGTTACTTATGTATACTTATGCAGAGTTAAAAGTGACGTCATAGCGGAAAAGCAAGAGAGAGAAACTAATGCGCGCATCAATAATCTGCATCACCTGAGCAAATTCGGAACATCAGGGACTCACGCTCCGCAGCTTTTTTTTACATTGTGTACCAACCAATTTTTGCGATCTATTAACGAATTTAATCAAAAGGACACGCGATGTTCCCGGAGGAAACCGTGGTTTTGCTCTCTTCATTCTTATGGAAGATAACATTGCGGTAGTTCATCAAACGCAGTTGTTCCTTTCCGGGGCTATTCGCCGCGAGGAATCTATTTTCCCATACCTAATACATGGTTTCGTTGCAAAATCGTAGACTCCTCCCTCCCCCCTAAAATGCTACGTCATTTATGGACGGTCTCAAATGGGCGTTTTTGGAAACTTTACAACATACAAGTGCAGTTTATCATATCCTGCGGACCAGTCAATACTACAGTCATCCCATAGTTGTGGATAGCACAAAGATATGGATCAAAGTTGGATTTAACGGAGAATATCTCATCAAATAGAGTAGCAATAACGCATAACCCATTTTACCTACGTGAACCATAAATCTATACAGCATCGCAATCAACAATAACATGCTTAAACACATTTGTTCCATTCGTAGGAAATAAAATGTCATACATATGCTAGAAGCGTTGATTCATATTTGTGGGGCATTGAAACCCATACCACAGTTATGAATCTAAGATAGGACGATTCATAAAGAAAAGCCAAAACGTAGGGGAACTGGGTGTAATTTATCCTTAAAAGCGTATTGAAGGACTTAAACTTTAATCAACTCGTAGGGCAAAACGGCCACTCCAATTTTCATAACACCAAAACAGCCGTTTGAATTCAAATTCCAGCAAACGTAATGCCAAGCTGTAGTTACGTGCCAATTTGAACCTTACAAATGCACATTTTTCGAATCAGCATGTATACTATAATCGAACAATAACATTTGATTAAACGCCCTTATGTATGCAACGTATTTGCAAGCATGATTGCGCATGCGTGCGCGCGAATGACTAACGCCGAGATCAGGTGGCGCATTTTACCCCGCAAAAAATAAAAATGCAGACAAGCAAGCATTTTTATAAAAATTGATTTATAAACTCCAGAAAAAAGAAAATGGATGGCTGTTTCTACTTTTTGATAGAAAACATGTTTGCCTATGAAATAATGAATAAAAAAAAGGCTTATAATAATGTTATTCGTACCTAAAACGCTTCCTTCCTTAGGGGGTTGTTACCCTATGCTTTCACTAGCACACCATTTCGTTTGCCTCGCAGATAATTTGCTGTTATAGTGTTCTGATCCATGATATGAGTCGATTTGATCCATAATACGGACCCATTTTTGACTGTAGCTAGGAGTAGAAGCGAACGCTTTGCCTATTTTTGTTCGAAATTAAACTCGAATTTCGCGAAATTCCGTTTTATTCCGTTTGTTTTCAATTTTCCGTGGAAATATTTTAACAATTTGGCGAAACGAAACGAAATAGCAAAATACAAATTTCGCCTGTGCGAGTTCCGTGGAATTCCGCGGAATTTCGTTTCGAAGCGTATTTGACGGAATCATTCGGTATTTCGCATACCCTTATTAAATCAGTTCAACCGTGTATGAAATCAGATAAGTGAGCTCCAAAGTGTTGTGTATCATCCATCCTCTTAACTATTCGCTGAATTGCAAACGAAAGGAAAATTCTTCTTCATTGTTTCCACTACGGAAGTGACGCGTGCCTAATCGACACCGTGCCCAAACGCCAGCCGTCCAGCATTCCAATCAACCAGCAGAAGCCAAGCAAGCAGAAACAACCAGCCGAAGAAATGCCACGGTAAATATGATTTCCACAGCTTAAATAGTGTTTTAATTAGAGGAGTAAGTATCATCTCGCGCGGTGAGTGGACATTAGGGTGTCCCAGGAAAATAAAACAATGGTAGAAAAAGGTTTCAAAAAGGTTGATTTGTTCTACAAAAATTCTATAAATTGGCATATGTTCATTCTAGAGTTAAGCTTCATGATTTTGAAACATTGATTTTTTCTAGAACACCCTAGTGTGCATTCGAACGTGAATGAACGTACCATGCATTACTCCTCACATATCACATACCGAACGAGAGCGAGACCAATATTTTCCTCCGTCTTCACGTCGTTGTCGTCGTTCCATGACCTCTCACTCCGCGTGGGAAATGTTCGCACACACACTTACATTCATTGCACCTCCGCCGAAAAGAAAACAGCCGCCAGTTCGATGAACTGCTTTTGTTGTTTCCGATACCGAATCCATCCGCTCCACCCTCGTCTTCTTCGTATTAAACCAGCGAAAAGCGCCGAGCTTACAGGTTCACAGCTCATTGAGATTAAAACACTTCAACTTCCACTTGCATCATCCGCGGAGATCATTGTGCTAAAATGGAGCGGAACCGAATGAACCAAATGAAGTGTGTATGCATATACTTTGTATGTGCTGGGGGAAAAAAGTTGATGGGAATCGTTTGCAATTTCATGGATCATTTTTCGTTCGGTGTATAATTACACAGAGGCTTCCCTTTTCGTAAATGGAATGAAAACGCTAAAAGCTGATTATCTTGAGTGAATTAAATGCTTCGGCTCGGACCAATCCCATCAAGCAAACAATGGCAAATAACTGTTTGATGGGCTTCTTTATTCCATACATGCAAAAGTGGCAATATGTTTTGCAATATGGAAACTCTTCCTCTATCTCTTTGTGGGTACTTATGCCATGGGGGCGGTGGTTTTATCGGTTAGATAAACTGTGATCGCCATCAGCACGTGTTGGAGCTATCAATTTCACCATTCTCTCCACCAGAAGGTGTTTGGATTAGATTGATTGCAATTGCTGTAATGACCATCTTCTGAAGAGAAAGGAATTTGCTTTATATTCTGGTGAAGTGAGCAGATATTGATTGATTAAGATTATGATAAACCATACCCACTAGACTGATGCAAATTTCGAAAATGTTGCTCCCCTGTACTTAAATGGTATAAGCTTTTTACAATCTCAGCACGAAAAAGACTAGCAGCGGAAAACAGATCGGTATTTATTGAAAGTCGCCAAAAGTGAAAAGCACAGAATTCACTTTGCAAAACGCGTAATGCGAAACCATAAACGAGAAAATATAAACTCAATTACAACATATTTATAATCCCACCCTGATTAAACCTCAGGATTGAAACTGAAGAAGGGCAGCCGATTATTTCGGAGATACACAAAATCACCTGCACTATTGCTCCGGGTAGAAGGGCACAATACTGTGGAGGAAGCCCTGGTACTCCACAGGCTCCGTTTGCGGTTAGGTTTCACTTAGACCCCCTAACCATTCATTTTGGCACGGTAAGCTTGAAGCCTCATGAATTAGGGGTCACATGTGAGGTGGACTTTTACCACCGGAACAGGCAGTCCGTAGTGTTAATTCTTAGCCAATTGAAACAACTGCTACCGACACCACGCGGCTATCTAGGCTGCTCGAAAAAAGGAAGCTAATATTGATGATTAACATCTGACGTACCCAAGCAGCCTTCGATATTTAATATAATCTTTGTTAGTTATCTGGATTACGAGATTTTTGCCCTTGAAACCATTGAGGTGGCTACCTTAAGATTCTATCATTAGTATAATTATACACCCCTGTTCTCAGAATTGTTTATTGTACTGGTCATAATTCCTAGCGTACTGTGTACAATGCTGATAGGTCCCGTTTTAGAGACTTGGTCCTAAAAGCAAATTTCTAAAAAAAACGACTTTTGAAGGAACGTCTCTGAAGTCTTTTTTTCAAGCTAAATTATTTCAAAAGTCAATATTTTCAATCACTAGATGAAATTGTCTTCTCACATTTGGTTAACAAAAAACCCTTAAGTTACTAAATTTTAAGCAAAACTACCATTTCTGACACCTTTCTTACCCACTAACATTATTTCTTCAACTACGTTGAATTTTGTATTGATTCTTATGAAAGGTGTCTCCAGGTCCAAAACGGTACATCTTTTCAGTGGGGTAAGAGTTTTTCTCTGTTTTAAACCCAGTAGTAACCCAGTCAACATTTTAGTTGGTATAAGTTTTGTTACAAATCGTACTATACGAAGCAAATCCCTCATATAAACTGCACTGTAAAACTATATACCACACGATGCCACAACATTTTGATGAAAATAAAAAAAAGTTTCCACCTAGTCGTGAACACGGGACCTGAGTCTAACATTTTTACACTGAACCATCAAGTAACACATGACGGAGACGTGAATATCATAATGCAAGCTTCCTATGCAGCAAAACTTGCTTTGTTAGTTTTCGAGACCATCCCCAGTCAACATTTTGGTTGCTATAACTTTTGTTATACATAATTTTATATGCATCAATTCAATCGTATAGAATGCACGAAAAGGCTATATACCTACCAAAGTGGAGGCTATATGCGTACTTGGCACGACTTTTTCAGAGTTTCTGCGATCAAATATACGATGCCAACAAACTTGGATGAAAACAAAAAAAAAGGGTTCCGAACAAGCCTCGAACATGGTACCTCTAGATTAGGAATCGAACGCCTTACCACTGAACCACCAAGGGTTTCATATCAGCAATGCGATTATTTGCCAATATCAATGCATGTTTCATGTTCAGCGACACCTACTATGTTGTTCTTTAAGGCCGATTGTCAGCAGATACCAAGTAAAGGTGGCAATTTCTGCTAAGTTATTGCGATTTCATACGATGCTTTCTGGATCTGTCAGTTTATATAACTTAACGCGATTCTATGTTGCACGATTTACGACATGTTTGGTTGTCAACACAGATTGTCGTTTATGAATCGTATTGGGGATTTATATACAACTTGTGTTGACATTGATAACGCCTAATTTGGCATCTTTTTCGATTCTGATTTTGGACGCACGAATATGTGATTTTGGATGCACATTCTTATACGATACGTGGTTCACTGGGTCGGCAGCAGATACCAAGCTTGTGTAGCAATTTTTACGATTTCATTTGATGCTTTTCTGGTTTGATGGTTTGACCTGTCAATTTTTACAACAACATGACACTAAATAAAATGTGGCTAAATTAACTTGTGACTACAGAAAACTGGATAAAATTATACGTACTTAACACCAGAATGATAAGTGCTATATATATATATATATATGTCGTGTACGAAAAGGAGTGTGTCTCGTGCTTAAATCGATATTTTTGGTCGGGCTTCAGCACTTTATTCAGCTCAAAATTTTTGGCTTCACTCCAGTTGTTCGCGGATGAAAGCCGTTTCAGTCCTATGATTTATATACCAGAATGAAAAAAACATATAAACTTCAACGTAAAATCGTGCACACAAAGGGAATGTCACATTTGTCGCTAATTTACATCACACATTGAGAAAATATACATGAAAGTAACGCTGATTTTTAACATTTAATTTTTGTTCTGCATACAAGTTTTGACTTAGGAATATTTGATTTTGGAAGCACATTCTTAAAACTACGATACTTGGTCTATTGAGTGATTTAAAGCAACAGCACCAAAATTTGGTAAATTTTTTAATTCATTTTTTTCTATTGAGCTGAAACTTTGCACAGTTTTCCAGTTCCATCTAAATCGTCATTTTCCGATATCAAATCTTCAAGTTGAGTCACGACTAACTTTTCAAAAGGGTGTATGTGAAAATGGTTCAAAAATATTCAAAAAGCTGCACAGCAAAAACGGTTCGTTCGATTGTTAGACAACTAAAGAAACAAAGTTAGACAACTAAATGAAGATTCCAAAAAAAAAATACACACAGTAAAAACAATTTTTTTTTGCATTAAAAAACATCATTTTTGACACAAAAACTCAAATATCTCAAAACCCTATCGGAATACCAACGTAATTTTTTGAGGGAAAACGGTCCATAAACGGACCATAAAAATTTGGTGATGGTAAACCAATAAACAAAAAAGTTATGACATTTCAAACATGTCACAATTTTCACATTTTAAAGAAAAAAAAATTTTTTTTCGGTGTAAATTATTACGGGAACCGCAGTTTGTTGCTGATTTTATTGTTAAGGGCCTTGCGTGAATTAAACAAGTCGTTTTCATGTATTCATTAGTATTATGTATATTATATGTATAAATATTATGTATATGTATAAATATTTTATGTATATGTATATATGTATAAATTAAAATGAATTAACAGATTACACGAAAATAAATTTTTTTTTGACCAGGATATTTTTTTTTAGAGTATGATCGATGAGTTTCTAAATGTTATATATAAACCTTAAAAGTTTTGGATTTGGGTATGCGTTATGAGATCATGAAAACATTTTATTAATACTTATTTATTTATTTATTGTTATTCAATTTTTTTACAATATCGAACACTTTTGCATCATTATCAGTACAGTTCGAGTATAGTTTTGCTTTAATTTTATTTTCTGACAATGGAATGAAAACAGTGAAATTTTTGGGTTCCTTGGATCGTTTTCGCGTTATTATATTGCTCGCTGAGCTCTGATGCCGTTAATTCGTACTCTTCAGTAGTAGTAAAACAAAATGATAATTTTGTTAAATCTTCTTCTTTTCTGCGATTCGCCAATCAAATAGTTCTTTTGCAGTTTTAATTGGATGCTCACGTTCTTTGGCTAAACTTGCTCTTGTGGCCATGCGCTTTATGGTTCCTCCAATAGCATCACAAGGACCTTTGCCATGTGACGTAGCAAAGAAATGCCATTCTGCATCAATTCCGTGCTTTGATTTAAATTGACATAGGCTCGAAAAATTCTTACGGTTTTTGTACTGCGATGCTGCTCCATCAGACATGAAATATATCTTTCTGATTTCTTTATCCTTATCAACGCGTAAAAAGTTAATCATTTTGGCAATGAACAAATTTACAGATACTGAGTCGTGTCTTAAATCTTCGGAAATTACAATAAAACTAAAATGTTCAATTTGCGTACTTCCATTGAAATAAATAACGAATGGATGAATTGTAGCTTGTTGTACGTTCCAGTGATGGGACTGCACTTCATCTTGCAATACAAAGCTATAGTTTTCAGAAAAATCACAAATGACTAAAAATTCACCATCTTGTAATGTATTTTTCGTATTTTTTAAAAAGCGAGATTGCTCTGTTTAAAAAAGTCGTGAGGAATTAAACTTTCTAATTTCAAGCAAAAAAATGACACAAACTCATCTACAGGTTTTACAATAGTTTCTAGGTCACACCTATCCGTGGTCACCCATTGCTCAAATGATAACTGATCAATATAATTTTCTTCAAACTCAGCGAATAAAGTATTTTTCAATAATGAAGAATCTGGACAATCCGAACAAGATCGTAGATAGCAATTTGATATTGTATTTTCACACAAAAGACTACCAGTTAACATTTTAATATCCTTTGATAAATTGATTCTTTTCAAACTATGTAAGATTAGGTTAATATTTTCGTGTGGTTGTGCACACACAAACATTATGTGTTCCTGAATTGGATAGAAGCTTGCATTGCCTTGGACGAAGGTTTGCAAATGAGGAAAAACCTACCTTAATATGTTCGTTAATTTCCTTGAAGCGTGTATACGCTTCTTTCAAAGTAGTCATCATTAATCGTTTTTGGATTGCTTGACGCTTTCCATCTTTTTTTTACAGATACATAATCTTTTTGGCCAGGCATAGCTCTACTTACTTCATCGTCTTCAAAATATTGAATTATTTTTTCTTTTGTATCATCTGTTAATGAAGTACTCGACCTAGCATTTTTGGTTGCAAGACAGTTATTTTTGAATTGTTTTGCCTCTTTTGCTGTATTTCTATTGGTTTTGAACTCATCAATGGGTCTTGAATAGACCACGAGCTTGGCAGCATCGACAAAATCAATAATTTTCTTTCCTGTCGTGGTAGATTCGAGAACCTTTCCTTCATATTCATAATTACCTCATCGTAGTATTGTATTTTCCACATCCTCACGTGTCAACTATTTGTGAAGAGGTTTCTTCGTACAGCTTCGTTGAATTTCACGTATTTTTTTTTCTCGGGATAATTGACGTAACCATCTTCGTCCATTTAA
>NW_018736417.1:0-49724 GCF_002204515.2 Aedes aegypti
TAATATTTGGTGGGCCAAGTTCCCCTTTATAAAGTTACAAGCAAAAATATAAAGCGCAATTAACTGCAATGAATATGGACATGGAGATTTAATTTGCCAAAAATGAGCCACAAATCATGTTATACTCCAAATCCCGCGATGCCTTGAACTAAGGAACTGCCCATCTGTTGAAAAAAAATTGTGTAGAAGTGATTCCATCAAATTTACGCATAAATAGAATATTGCAAAATGAGAGTATAGATGGTTTGGAATTGGTTTCAAATCTCTATCTAAATTTTGAACAAATTTTTTCCAATAAATTTCTCTTTTTGGATTTTAGTTAGGCCTGCCTTTCAGTTTTATCGATATAGAAAAAAATGATTTTCGGAGCCTGATCGACGAAATAATTTAAAAAGCATCAGATTTAGCTTCAAAGCAATGGAACATTCATTATCCCACCAATAAGAAGGCGATTTTCTAATACAATCATGACTTATTTTTTTTTTATTTTTGAGATTTAATGCATTTTCATCACCGTTCAATAAGAACTTGAGGTGCGGTGGCCTGCCGACTTCTCTTGAGGCCCCTCATTATCATGTACTTCGTTCTTGCGACAACATGATGTTCAGTCCTAGTTCGCCTAGCTTCAGCCCTTAGGTCGGATGTACGTATGCGCATCGTCTCAAAGTGTCGCACGATAATTGGCGCAATTCCAACTTGTCGGCCCTTTTGTAGATGGGACACACGACACCATCCATTCATCTCTTTCCGGCAATCTCCTCCTCCAAATCTTGGGAAATAACCGCAGGCGCGCTCTTGCCAGTGCATTCACCACCGTATTTTAGTCAACTAACGTCGGTAGTGGGTCCACCCCAGCGGCTTCGTTGCTTTTAACCTACGACAAAGTAATCACTCCCAAATTTGCTAAGCAGGACATCAGAACACTGTTAACTTAACATTTTCATATGGTATACTAGTAGCTACAGTCGAAATTTCACAAATCGTTGCTAATTTTTAAAATGAACGGACAAACATGCGTTATTGCTTTACACTATTCACTCACGAACGAGGACACTTTTCGTCAACGTACATCATTTCGCTACCACCGTTACACACCAAATTTAAGTTTGCCTTAGTCAAAATTGAAATGCTGGTAATGGATTCAGCAATGCATATTTTGGCTGATTTTAATTCAGTTTAAATAAACTTTGATTGCTGCGCATATCAGTAAACTTGAGTACTGAACAATCACGCAAGACATCTGTCAAAACTTTGTAGTTTTCTGTCACCCAAAAAAGAGTTCTTCTATTCTATAACAGGCGTTTGTAAAGGTTTATTAAAAATCTTTTCAAAAATAGAACATTTACGCTTTGTTTCTGTTTCAGATATTTGTTTATTAAAATTCCATTCGTTTTAAACCGGAGAAGAATCAGCATTGGCTACAGAATAACACCGACAATATGCTGGATGTCTTCGCCAACTCGTAGAACGCTATGAAACAAAATCACGAAGTCTTTCATTAGGCACGCTTGGGGGCAAATAGAGTGGATAAAATTACATTTATTGCTACAATTAAAACAGTGCAGCTATAAAGTTATACCTTAGCGTGGGAATCATAAGAACATTTGATTATTTAATCGAATTCAGAATGACTGAAAATATTTTAATTACTGGTGACAGCAAATGCGTTTACGCATGCTGAACGTTCACGCATAAGAGCTTCATTTCGCAATCCAAGATTGCTGAACGATCAGCAAATTTTATTGATTGCTGAATTTACAGCACAAAAAAAATCAGCAACATTTTGCTGGTTACCAGCAATAAAAATTTGGTGTGTAGGAACATTCAACACAGTTTACTTCAACTACTGTCATTGGAAAAAACATTATTCTAGGTGATTTTCTGCTGGGTAAAGCAACTTAAAGCGTTGACAAAAACCGTGCTTAAAACAAATCACCGATCCCAGTTGCCGTCGCTGCGTTTTTCTTTTTTTTTTAATTTCGGGACAGCTGCTTGTTTGTAGTGCTGTGAGGAATGTTGAAGGTTACGTTTTGACCACGGTGGACAAAATTAAGAAGGTGATATATTCCGAAAACTGACAGCTACTTGACGACGTCATTCCTATCGTACCTCGAACAAATTTGGCGAAAAAAAATGATCTAGTGGTCCCGGAAGATATATGGTACGATAGGAGTGACGTTACATGTTTACAATCAAACTTTATATTTACATCAGTAAAGAGCCTCCCTTTGTTAATTTTTATGCCGTGCGTATGATATCAACCAATATTATTCAACTGGTGCAAGGAAGAACTCAAATTGATGCTACGAATACTGCCAACCTGCGACGAGACTCCGCGGAGGCGGTGCTGATTTTTTTTCCTATTCCACTCTATGTTTATATCATTTATGCTCAAGCCGTTCCAAACTCTCACATGAAACATCCCAGCAAAAAAATATTGCGTTTTGCGTCACACCGAAGCATAAATAACCTTTTGAGTGAAAATTCATGCCAGCAAACGTAGCAGACATATGAGTAAACTAATCTTGTGTATGGATTTATCAGCATCCTTGGAAAAACTGCTCCACTTACTGAGGTTTTATTAAATGTTTATTTTGAATACAATACTTTTCACCTATTCATCCATAAAAACGACGGGCTGCATTTGGACGTTTCGAGACAGCAGAATCTGGGCTGGCAAATGACGTTGAAATTTTTTCTCTTTCGCGAGTCTCTCTCAGCTGCAAACCTGGGAGGGAGGCAACCGATATTGCACACGAAATATGACACAAAGTTATTTCGAATTGCAAGAAAACTCCAGCTGGTCAACGACAATCAAGGCAGACTTGATGAAAATCATTAGTTTTCTTTTGTTATGTTCCTTCGATCATTTCTGGACAAATATGGAAAAGGGCCCAAAGTTTTCTATGCATTTAATTTTCGTTTTTATTGGAAAAAGTAAATGATGCGTATTTGAATACTTTATATTCAATCAGGATAAAGGTGCTATTGTGACATTACTTTTGAATAAGCATGAATAGCTTTTCAATCGATTTTTTTGTTACATTTGATAAAATGCAATAATATGTTTGATCAATTACGCGCTTTTATCTTGTTTGTCCATTGTTTTAGATCTGGGCTCACAGCGACAGTTCGTGACAGCAGAATCCTCGGCTCACCCTTGACGTACATAAATTGGTTTCTCCCTTCCAGCTGCCAACGATGTCTTATTTTAATATTTTCCACCATTACCCAGCCAATATGTGAAATCATAAAAAATACCGAACTTTCAGCTTTTTGATTGAAACTTCTGATGTCCCAGTAATAATTTTTACTTATTATTGAACTACGGTAGCTGTCAGACCCAATTTTGCAAACATTACCGAACAGCCCGAAAAGTCAGTAAAAACAATTACCGACTATAATTAGTTGATGTTTTTTTACTGACTTGTCGTTAAAATCAAATCAAAACAAACTGATGTGCATGCGGGAGAAGTGTCAAGTGAGAAACTCCTGATGCTGTAAAAATCGTCCGGCGCCGGGAGACACGGCTATGGCCAACCAAACTTTTCCTGCACCTATTTTGGCGTTTTCTCGTGGTAAGTAGTCGAAATTTAGTGAGAAAACTTAATCATTTAAGCAACCAAAAAGGCTCAGGACGATTTAACTGCTTACGTTGGTAATTTCGGTTTGGTTTCCATACAAGAGATAAATTAATCTGCATTATTGAGTTTGGCTCTTTGGTATGCCACCAACCAAATAATGATTTTTGTCACACATTTTTCGATTACTTCCACTGAGATATGAGCATACCGTAGATGTTTATTCGCACGAAAAATACATGTCGATGTCCATGTTCATGTCGATTGGGGTTTAATTTGTATTGATTTCTGACAAAAAAATATCCGGAGAAGCAAAGCATGAAGCATGGAAAACTGGAAAGCCAGTAAAAACGCTCTACAATTTTACTGACTAGTCAGTAATTTCTATCAATCAAAACATATTTTGGTTTACTGGGTTTTTTCGGTAATCGTAAAAATTACCCGAAAAAACCGTAGTTCCAAAACCCAGTAAAATTTTACTGGGGTCGGTAATCTGAATTAGCTGTGTATTTTTAGTGTACAACTACTTGGCGTTCGTTTTACTTGGCAGTGCTGGAAGCCCAAACATTCGTGTTTTTGTTTTGTGTCATCAGAGCGTTTTTTTTTGCATGAAAAGCAAAAGTGTTATTTTTCTCCCGTTTCCAGAATGATCTATTTCTCAGTTAGTCTGTATGCGTTAAGTGAAGCTGAAAGTGGATTGTAGTTGTGGCTGCTCAGTCAAGGATGAAGGATTAATTGTAGAGCACGTTTCATGCTATTATTTCAAATCTGTAAAATATGTATGACTGCACATTTAATCGTTACAACGGTGGGACGTAAATAAGATTCTTCAACAAACTATGAATGGTTCGTTACTGTGAGTGTCGGCATAAACTCTTATTCAATAATTATTTTATGTTTTAACATACCACTTTTTGCAAAACTCCCCTTTCCTTTTACCTTTAGTTTTGTAATTTGAAAAAACTTTGAATGGTTCGACACTATAAGTGTAGATTAGCAAAAGGTTCATTTTATTCAACAAACTTTGAATGGTCGCCGCTACAAGTGTCGGCATATGAGTGTTAGACGCACATGCTTTCGTCCTGACAGCTGTAGAAAATATTGCGTTTAGCTATTTGTTAATCAAACTTTGAATGGTTCTACACTTCAAGTGTCGACATAATGATCTTCTACTTGGAAATTGTTCATATCAATCAAAAATATTATATTTATAAGCATGCTTATATCTCACAAATAATTGTTTTATCATGGCCTTATCGCTTATCAAAGTGAATCCTGTGACCCATTCCTCCCAGTAACCTTTGTGGAGATGCAGAAGTCACTGGGTCAACACGGTCTCCATATAGCAAAAGTTACACACTAACATTCCTGCCCTCAATCCCACCTGACTGCAAGGTCGTGGCCGGCGCCGTTATTGGCCCTGTAGACAGTGTACAGGTATAGAGGTACTGAATTATGCACACTGAAGAAGATTATGGCCAATTTCAGGCCAACTTCTAGCTAATTCTTTGTGCATCTTCACTGACTTCGGTCAATCACGGAACAGCAACCATTGATATGTGTAGTCAGTATAAGCCAAGCTAAGTATTGATGTGTCTTCCCTCGATGAAGTTGCCTGATGTTAGTTCCGGGGGGGCGGGGGGTGATCGAGGCACAGGAGCAGTAGGGAAAGTTTTTTAGTGGTTAAGCACGCACCGTGCCAACACACAACAGGCCAGGCTTTTGAAGCTTTTTCGTACCCTACTATAAATAGAAAAAAAAGTGTGTGCGTTTGAAATGCAAATACCGTGGTGGCATCAATATCCGGACGCTTAAGAAGGCACAAATCTTCATTTTTGCTAAGTGTTTTTCATTTTAAATTAAAATCTTCGCATCTAGCGAACAGTTTTATGCCAGATCTAAGTATAATTGATAACATTTCCTATAAAAGTTGAGATTATATCTTGAAAATAGTTAAAACAATTAGGGTTGTCTTGTCCTTAAATCCGGACACCCGTAGCAAATCATGTCTATAAATCCGGACACTTTTGAATCAGAATCCGGACAGCTGCATATTAACATGAAATTATTAAAATTGATCACGTGATTTTCTTGAAGATTAATTGTGCATTAAATTTATGAAATGCATTTATCCTGTACTAGTTGAAGCTATTGAAATGTAGCATTAATATATGATTTGGTTACCTGAACTGAAACGCCTGTGATTCGAGTTGCAACCATCACTGATTTCTACAACTTTTCTACACAAAACAGTGCATCGCAATGGTCTGAACACTCATTCCATAAATATTGATAGTGTTTTATGTTTTCTTTTCGTTTTATTGTAGATAATGTTATTACAACCATTAAAATATACGGTTTATATTCAATGTCCGGATTTAAATCCACTTGGCTCCAAAACCGGACAGACACTTTTCTCCAATTTTAGCAGTTATTTACTGCATATTTCAGGAATATGATACCACATATGATAACTATCACTTCGTGAACAAAACATGTTAGAAAACTTAACATTTTCAATAAAATTCTCGAATATTATCGTTCACTACATGTTGTGGTTCGTTCGTCGACGCTACCTTCAAAATCACTTGCACAGCAAAGAAAAGACATTTGACTGAAGCAATTTTTTGTTTTCGTTATTATTCCCTATTTTGCAATGATAACTAGATTACAAATGAATGTACAATGATCAGTTATGTTCATAGAAGAGAATATAAACTAAACTGAACGTATATTCATTAAATTTTACCATCAATCGATGAAAATTACGAGAGTGTCCGGATATTGGCACCGTCCGGATTTTGATTCACCACGGTATCAAATGCGGGGAACACCAAATGCGGTAAGATTTCTCTCAAGAAATGCGATGTCAAAGATAGATTTTTCATGCTAGGTCGGCCTTGATTTATACAATTGTTGCTAGGTGTCCTTTGATTGACTTGTGTTTCCGCATTTGAAGGACGTTTAGTCAAAATTTGCATCTCAAATGCGAGCAGCAATATGATTGCAGATAATATGATTTGATATCTTTGAGGCGCTTGTTCTAATCTAATCTAGATACCTGCGTGGAAAAAATATTAGGGTGTTCGTTATTTGTTGTTTGCCGAAAAGTTTAACGGCACTAACGTCAACGTTGCAAACACGAGCAGTTAAGGTTTGTTCTGTTTAGTTAGCAATGGACCAGTGCATGAGTTCACCAGTTGACTTTTGAGCGGTGCCGTGTTATTTATGTGACCATGGCAACGAGTGAATACGGCACCGTTGTAATGTCAAATTAGTGAACTCGTGCACAGGTCCATAGTTACAAAAATATGTCATATATGCTAAATTAAACCTAGTTCTCTAACGAAATGCACATTGAATTGAGCTGATTAGAACCATGCTGGTTGTTCGCAAATTATCCGAACAACAAATTTTATGGGAGAGATTATCTCTCATTCAAATAAAAAAAACAATCAATGTCACTGTACCTTTTTGAGTGAATCTATATGTTAACAAAATGTATAATTTTTATAATTTCAAAATGAATACTACTGAGGTAATCAAAATTAAATTTACAGGAAATGTTGTTCTCGAGGGCCGCTAGCCATTTTTGAGATCTTTTCTTGATGCCTTTTTGATTTTCTATATATATATCTACAGGATCTTGGCTTCGAGATATGCTGGATGTTGAAAATTTGTCGATTCAAATCTAGAGAGCTCAAATGACATTTTCTTCCTTCATAATACGATAGTATTAGTACGAAGATACTCTATTCCCAGAGAAATCGAGAAAATTTCCAACCCGAAAAGATCCTCGACCGGTAGGATTCGAACCCACTACCCTTAGCTTGGTTATGCTGAATAGCTGCGCGTTGACCGCTACGGCTATCTGGGACCCTCTTATAAATAAAATAGGTCAATATATTAAATATTGTATAAATGCTTTATTCGTTTATCTTGATTATTAGGAAGCTTGCCTACAAAGTTTGTACGGATAATATGCGGACACCTTGTACATGAAATTCAGCACCAACACATCCAACACCCATGACATCGGCAAATAATGTCAGACTGAATTCCTCCGAACAGTCCTTATTGCATACCACATGCTGCATTCCTTGAAATAAACTAGCAAGTTTGATTGCTTTCCAATTTTGGGTCACAGTGATTGGATTTCCACGAACGAGTAATAGGGGATGGCGGTAAATAATTGACAGCCTTCCTACAAACGAGTCCATTTTTCTAATGCTCGTTAGCCTATAAATGTGCTTAGTCAATTGAGAATTCAGTTATAATCAATTAGACATATTTCTAACTAATGTAGTGTTTCTTAAGTAATTTGAGAATGTTTAGGACGGTGCTTTCTAACTAGCCCTACTTTGCTTTTATTTACAAAACTAACATGAATACAGTTTTTACATAATTGTACAACTGTGTTGTCACCAATTGCCTAATCTGAAGCTTGACTGCTAGCCCCTATTCATAAACTGTTCGGTATGTCTACGCATTTATGTTGGAATGCGATTCTTTCTATTGAACAAGCTCTACGTAACGGTGGATTTGGCACACAAAATCTAAGTGTTCGAACATGACAAGGGCTTTGAACAGAGAGGCTAAAATTCTGACACAATTTATGAAGCCATTGGAAAAAGATTATAAGGAAGATATGAGAGATGGAATTATAAAACTTTTTGTTATTTGAAAGACCCAAGTGAGTAAGTTTACTGAGAACAGTTTTGTGTAGGGCTTTCATGTTTTCAGGTAAATCGTTTATTTTTATTCCATACTTGTCCATATGAAAATTTTGACCTTTTATCACTTCCCTCAAAGATTTATTTCTTAAGTATTATTAGCATTTATATTGATATATTTATCATAGACTAATTGCTTTCATAATTATGTTCCAATAACACATGTCATAAGTCACCAACCTGGGAAACCTAAAATGTCTTTCCGGGAAAATCCCGCCAACTTATATTCATCGTTTATCCCCAGGTCACAATTCTCAGGATAATTCTGACCACCAGCTGGCATTGAACGAAGCATAATGAAGGCGGTAGCTTACAGCACATAAAGTCGCATGTCTCAGTCGTGTGTCTTCTTCCTTTCAGGTTGAAATACATCGGGGAAAGTCACTGCTCGCGAGGGACGCGTGCCGTGTTGAAGCTCCCTTTTTGCCCTTTTCACCATAAGTAGATATAGGTGTATGTTTGTGTGTGGGAAGGAAGAAATACGTGGCGTGAAATAACTTACACCGTGGCCTTAAGCGTGGACAGATGTTCAGTGGAATTCATTGAAGACACGTTCCAAGGCAGCCAGCCGGTCGACTCGACGCGACTCGTGCTCCTTTGGGTGTTCTGGAGTGTGTCGACCGGTTGAACTGATGAATGTTTTCGCCTTTTTTATTCATTGTCTGCGCTGTTATCCTTACTGAGACAAAAACAACAACACACGATGCAACTTACACTGAGCCAAAAGTACTTTTTTTTTCATTAATCATGCGTGAAGTTATCGAAGGGGCCCAGCTAGTAGTAGCTGTAATCATAAGGAAAAGTAACAAATATCAACAATAATATTTGTGTTGCCAAATTAAAATTTATTCTTAAGAAATCGTTATGTGTTTTGCCTCAGTGTATGGCTTGCTCTTATTTTATTTTCATCATACCTACCATACAGCTCACTCACTCTTGCGTGGTTGCTGTCCTGCTGATGTTAGTTTTTTTTGTACTTTCTTCGATCTACGATAAAGTCGATCCTACGCTATCTTTGGAGTCATTTATTATATCCACGGCTGGTGAACACGAACGATAAGGATGAATGTATACGTAAGAGTGATGACGAAGCTTTATGTTGTGGCGCGTGTGTGAAATGCATATTGTAACTGAAATTGTTTGTAGGAGTTTGCCTTATGACTTCTTCATTGATTAATAATAAATCATATTGGAGTAGAAAATCGGCTTGGAATCCTATTGAAAACTTATTTTGGTGCTGTTACGTTACAGATTTTGTTTTCCAGTTTGTTGTCATATTGATCATTTAAACGGTCAAAAAATTAAAACTGTGAGCAGAAAAATATCCCCATGAAAGTAGAAAGCAAAAGTGGTGTTCCGTTTTTGGTATGCTCCATTTTTGGCACCCCTGAATTTGGCAAAAAAGTCCAATTTTAGTAGCTTTTTTAATAATTTTCGTCGATATTCTTATTGCCATCGATAATTGCGTCGATAAAAACTCATTCCCTTTCGAAGATTTCACTTGGACGTGTAATAACAGAGATATGGGCAAAACACTTTTGTATGTTTTTAACCGTAGAGTGAAAGAAAAAAATAATTAAAATCTCACCGCTCAACGAATATTTAACGGATTTCAACTATTCTTTGTCAGTATACTCGTACACATATCTAGTTTCTAAAAGTGGTTAAAGGAACTCAGGTATGTTCATGTGGTCGGAGTTATTCCGGTGGGTCACTGGGTCAGATCGGGAGGAGAGGGTACCGTGCTTTTGTGCCCCTGTAGGTAGGCACATTTCAAGTCACAGATAATTTCCGGAATCGGCTATAATGTGGCCATTATATAATTGAATTTAAAGAAAAATACAGCAGCGTAAACCTTTTGATAATCGATTGAATTCGATAACCATGTGTCCTGCATTTGATTGACCCTTCAATTATCCCGGGACGCCTCCAATTTACGATAAGGTGGCCAATTTGTTTCAAAACATATGTGTCAAGCTTAAGGGAACGCATTTCAGAGAACTATTATGTTTGATCTTTATTTTTCGAGAATTGAGACGGTTTAGTATCCAACAAACCTACAGCCGGTTCTTCAGAGTGTGACCAAGGTTACAGGATTTTTAGATTTTTAATGTGTGTTTTTAAATGTTTTGATACTGTTAAGTTTTTTTTTCAAATTAGTAGGTGTTGGGTTAGTAGGATTAATTAAATATAAATTGAAAAAAATTGCATGTTGATTAGTAGTTAGTCGGTTCAAATTCAAAAATTGTTAAAACATTACAAAGTAGAGTGAGTACAAGTGGGAGACATATTGCATAACTGAGTGAGTACAACAACATACAAAAAGGGTGGTAACAATGCACGTCTCATAATAGTAGCGATTGTAAGGATTAAAATGCAAAAATAATTCGCCATCTCTCATTTAAGTTCTGGCGTTTGTGTGCTTTGGATCGTGAAATTTAAGTGTCCTTACGTTACAAGTCAAGTGAGAGGTGAAGAAATACGGGTGATAATAAGTGTTCAATCAGGTGGGACTGTGCTTCTTAATGCCTGTATAAACTTTACTAACACAACTTACGCTAATGATTAAAATACGACTAGTAAAGCATTTTTCTAAAACCCATCCCCGTTGCCCTCACAGGACCTTTTGTGGTACCTTAAGGTACTCCGCCATTTTGAACTCCAACGCAAGTTGGCGAAGCACACGATTCGGCATAGTGGTCCTTAGTTGGCCATTACGCCTAACCGTAAAAGATCAACAGTGCTCTGGTCTTGCGAGGCCATAACCATCAAGGAGAGATTCCTCGGGCCCTAAGGTGCTCTAATCGCAAAGGAGCACCTCTCTTGGCAGAGCCAATCCGACCTTGTCCTGGGCTCTGTCAATGCTTGACAAAGAGAGAAGACGTCAGGGAGCCAAGTAGATAGCACCATTTCGTAAAGTCGATCTACTCACCGATCCACCAAGTCAATTTTCCGACCACCATTATCCTGCTGGGAAATCCGCCGGAGGCCCATCCAGCTGGCCGGCAGAGACATCGTCGGCGAGCGCTCGTCCATCGGCATCGAGACATCAGCATCACCACCAGCACCGGTACGTGTCCCAAAACCCTAATAAATCACCCACTCTACACCAACCTTTGCAATAAATTCAACCCACACCCCATTTGCAATTGATTTTCAATAAACGCCATTAGTTTCCACCTCAAATTACGCTTTTTTTTTTAATTCCATAACCCAATTAAGGTGACAATGTCCTTTTTTCCCGACTTGACCCGTTGTCCCACCGGAATAATTCTAGCCACAGGAATATTTCCGAGTTCTTTTGGCCACTGTGGTTTCCTTATGGGATCCTCCACGTTTAGACACGGGGATTGTGTCTTCCTCAGGGGAGATTAATTTGTCGTTTTTTGTCTAGTGTTTGGTCTAACTTTAGAGTTAGATTATCCGATAGGGCACTTCATCAAGCAAATGAAACGAGCCACATGAGGAGGGTTGAGCAAAAGGGAAAAATTGCGCCATTTGCCAAACAAGAAACGTAAATTGAAAGTGGTTCCGAACAGTCATGTACCAACGACGATTTAAACATAGGACAGTTAAAGTTAGACCAAACACTAGACAAAAAACGATAAATTAATCTCCCCTGAGGAAGACACAATCCCCGTGTCGAAACGTTGGGTTGAAACAAAACTCGTTTTAATCATTCCAAAACTGCTTAGCCGTAAATTCCGCAATTTTAGTGATGTGTCAACAGTTTTAAATCAATTTGTACGCTCTTTTCAACTATTCCGTGTATCAACAAGCCAATACGTCGATTAGCAGTGTCGGTTCTGTGGCTAATGTAAAAAAATAAGTGAAAATGGCACTAACGCAACTATAGGAAGACCCACGACTAATGGATCACTTACCCCAAACAGCAACAACTACTCTAAGAACCAAGTATCACTTTCTGATCACCAACATTACTTCAGAGACTCATATAAGAAATTCCCTGTGGATCTGTATAAACCCACAGTATATAGTTAGGAATTATAATTTAAAAGATTCCTTCAGAATTTAGACCAGAGATTACTGTTAAATTCAGTTGTTATTACTAAACTATAAATTTCAAATTCACTGTTTCGGAATCTTCAATAACTTCTAAAACTTAGCATTTCACTTTGGAGTCACAGATCAATCTGATCCGATTTTATTACTCGAGATCTCAATATTGCACTCAATTCACTCAGTTGAAATGAACCATGACTTACAAAGGGCTTTCATTTCAAATAGCGAACACGTTACACCTTTCAAATGTTGAAATGCGTGAACGCAAGAATTACAAATATATTTTCCCAAAAATTCCCAAAATCAATTCAAGAAAAAAAAATCCTAAAGAATATGGATAAATTAATTAACTCATTACGCGTAGTAAAGATGGACAAATTATGGGTGAAATTATGAAAAAAAATCCACGTGCTCGGCTGGGATTTGAACCCAGGACTCTAGCATACAAGAGTCCTGGGTTCAAATCCCAGCCGAGCACGTGGATTTTTTCATAATTTCACCCATAATTTGTCCATCTTTACCACTCGTAATAAGTTAGTTAATTTAATAACCATGCGGATTGTATTACCGAACAGCTTAATATAAGCGTCAATTTTAATATGGATAAGTTATTTGAAAAATCAGTGCGGGATGTTATAACAGCTGGAGGAAATCAAAACGGAAAATATCAGGTACTTCTGATTAAATTCTTGGAATTGTTTTAAATTTACAAATTTAGAACATCCCTACATGAATTTTTGCGGAGCTTCTTGAGAATTTTTTGACGTAATAACAGAAAGAATTTCTAGATAAAAATACTTCAAAATATTACTTGTGACATATCCGAGAAATACCTGGAGATCTTGCAGGAATAGTTATAAGTTCTATTTTATGTGATACTTGGAGCAATTTCTAGAACAATCTGAGAAGAAATGTTTTGAAAAGTAGTGTGCATGGAAAATTACCTAAGAAATCCAATTATCTGAAAAATTCAGCAAACTTCCTTGAAGAAGCCAAATAAGCATTTTTGCCAGGATAATATCGTAAACCTACTTGGGGCAAATCACTGGAAAAATCATTGGAGTAATTCCAGAATCCTTGCCTTAGTCCTCAGTGAATTTTCTGGTTTGGTGTCAATGCGGTATTATGTAATTCCAGAAGGGAAATGGAATTTCTGGAAGATTCTTTAATAGAATTCGTGGAAGAGTTTTCAGAGATTTCTTTGTCACAGGCAGTAGCGTAGCTAGAGGGGTGCGGTGGGTGCGGTCTGCACCGGGCCCCCAACTTCTAGGGGCCCCAAAATCGCAGTGAAGATTTCCATAACCAATCCATTAGAACTTCGACATAGATCGTAGGAAACTGACAATTTGTAAGATCCAAAATGAGTAAGGATTGGGGGAAATTTGGATCAACGATGTACAGGGGCCCCTTGATTATCCCTTATTTTTAATATTTTGAAGCTAGGTTTAAAGCGAGCCAAGGGCCCGGGGAGACCGTGGCTCTGGGCCCCATATTTCAGGGGTCTTGTTTTGTAAGTTATTTTCCTTGTTGTTCAATCGATCAATCAACGCATGAGAGAACTGAGTCTTCTAATATCTAAACGCGGCCCTATTATAGATACAGATTTGGTATCTGAACCTACTTAGTCTAATTACGGATTTGAATTCATAAATATTTACATCTATATAATACTTCATGAATTCTGATTTCTAATCTAACCCAGTTTTGTAGGGCTCAAAAAATCTGGAGTATTGGTGAGCTTTTAACTTGAACATATTTCCATCCTATCTGAACCATCTCATTGTGATTTATTTTAGAAATGATTCAGAGATCTTCTCAATAGTAAATTTGAGTTAAAGGCTAAAAATGACATTTTTTTAAAATTTCGACGTTTGAGGTACATATTTTCAAAATCATAAATTTTATAGAAAAAGTAAGCAAAATATTTCGATTTTTATTTCCCTTTAAGGTTGATGCAAATATTATTTTATGAAAATATTTAGGATACGAACTTGGGCACAAACAAAAAAAAAAAACAAAAAAAGTTAATTTTACCATTTTAATATATATTTTTAAATGACTGTGAATCCAAGTTTCTTTCTTTAGGTATTATTTTTTAATCATCCAAAAATACCTAAATCATACTCATTCATTCTCGGGTTATCTTAAATAATTCATCAGGATATTTCTTTAAAAAATTTCTCCTGGTAATATATATGAAATTGTGCCATGAATTTTACCAATAAAATAAGATTTCGTTGAAAAAACAAGAAAATGTTTTCAAGAATTTGTTTTGGAAGTGTTTCATGATTTTTTGCAGAAATTCGCTTTTTTGTAGAAACTTTTCAGAATATTCTAAGCAATAACACCAGGAATTTTTCTTGTAATAAAAAAACATGCTTTCTGCGTAAGACCACTTTAATATTGCTAGTAATAATCTATCTGATGTTCCTCTATAGACGTCAATGTATTGAGGGGCTGTTTTCAAGGATTCTTCAAGAATTTCTATAGGAATCATTCTAGGAATTTATCAAGGTTCCGACCAAGAATTCCACTGAAAAGACCAATGAGCATTGTCCTCTGAAAACCACTGACGGGACTTTTCAAATTACCCTTGGTCAAAATATCGTGGTTTTCTAAAGTATTCTTTTACCAATAACTTTAGGCATTCTTCCACGAATTATTTTATTTCTAATATAACCCTTGAGATTTATCTGTGGATTTTTGGGCATTCGTCTTAAAAGTTTCAATTCGTCAGATAAAAGGAAATACTTTTCGATTCGTTCTTCATATTTTCCAGGGAGCCCTTCTTAGATTCGTCAATTACTGCATAGAGTTTATCAAATGATAAAAGCAGTGATTTCAACAGAATCTGCTTAGCGATTCTACTATTTTATCCAGAATTATTTTAAATATTCTTGCAAGATTTCTTTGAGACTTCTCTAATAAGAAGTTTGTCCAAGAAATTAAGGAATTTTGACAGAGTTCCAAGAAAGTATTTTTACTTCAGAAGAATCTCTGCAAGTTTTTTGTCATTGAAGGTATGTTCCTAAATTTTCGCTAAGGCTACCCCAGACAACCAAAATGTACGCATGACGAAATTACCTTTTGCTTTTATGTGTAAAGTTTCACTTATAAGATGTCGTCAAAAAGACTTATGCGTGCAAAAGTGTAGGCGATATACGTGCATATTTGACATGATAACAATTGGCATACAATGCGAGGGTATAGATTTTATTGTGAACTAGTCGGTAATCTTATGCGACTTAATTTGTGATAACAAAGGTTGATTTGACAGCTGCTACTGATCGATTCGACTTACTTTGAGCGAGTATACGGGAAGAAATGAAAAGTACAAATGAGCGTTTTGTGCGAGGAAATTCATCAATCAAATGATTTTATTCATCGTGTAGTGATGGTTTGATGTCATTTGTATGAATATACGGGTTATTGCGTTAATTTTAATGCGATTTTCTGGTTGTCTGGGACCTCAATGAGTTTCGATGGGAATTTTTCATTTGTTAAAAACTGTACTAAAATAATTTTACCTTGATTGCCTGCTAGATCTACATCAAAAACCACAACAAAATCCGAATTAGCGCAATACTAGAGTTTCTGGAATTTCTTCAGCGATTACACTAGATAGCATACTGCTAAATACCGTACAACATAACGAAAGTTATCCAAGAATACCTTTAAAGATCTTTCTAAACAGAAACAGATAGAAACTTGTGAAGCAATTGCTTCGTATATATTTTTGATTTCATATGACATACCATCAAAACTACTTCCTGGCGGAAATCCTGCCTACGCCCTCGTATGGGTGAATTTTTATCAGCAGAATAAATATTTTTTTACCTTTCAATCACGCATCTTTCTTTTGAATGTTGAACAGTTTCGAATTTTTTTAAAGGCTCGTTTGAGGCATATTTTGCGAACCTCTATATGAGGGGCCCCGAAATCTACCTCCGCACTGGGCCTCCAAAACTCTAGCTAAGTCACTGAACACAGGTTGCGTTTAATCAAGGATTTCCGAGGAATATTTTAAGTAAATTGTTCTTTGAATGCCCTTATAGGGTCATCAAAATCTCAAAAGAGTTATCAGGAACAGTTTCTTAAAATAATAATTAAATAATAAAAGAAGAAAAAAATCTAGACGAATTTTTCGAGGAACACAAGCAAAACATTCTTAAGGCGAAAGAACTCCTAAAGCGGTGAAATTTATTATTAGGTTCAAGGAGGGCACCATGAAGAAATTTTTCTACAAAAAATATGTGGAAGAATTAGCGAAGGTGGCATCTTAAACTAATACTCGGAGGAAACCCTACAAACTTCCTAGAATAACTGAAACAATTCGTAATGCAATTCATTGTATTAAAAAAAGTTTGTTTGGTTTCCATACCTTAATTTTTGGAGGCGTCTTAAGAGAATATCGTTGTGATTTTTGTGTATGAAGTTCATATTAACTCAGTGTTTGGATTTTGATCCGAATAAGCCGATCGAACCATATTCGAATAGTGTAACAGTTCGCGAACCGTAACAGTTCGTGGCACATCGCATTCGGAGAGCTCTATGAATGTAAACATTCACTGACTCGTTTTGTACGTGCCACGAGTGCGTACAACAGCAGCAACCTTCACAGATTGCAGCAGTATCGAGCCATTCGGGTAATTTATGTTTTGCATAAAATTGGTAATAACTTCCATATTTTCTGGTAATGCAGCTCTTAACAACCTTATTATAATATATTGGACCATAGAAAACCCCCTTTTGGTTGCAAACATAGCACAGAAAATAAAATATATTCCCCTCTGTTTCTTGATCACAAATTACTGGTACTGTTCACGTGCTGTAGCCTTAGGTGCAAGAGCCTCATTGCTTGTTAGCGCACATACGCTCTGTACATTTTGAGACCTTTTTGGTGCGCCCCATTTTTCTTGTGTCTCACTGCGCTCCTTTTGCTCCGACACATGTAGTGTTACATATTTCTCAGGAGCACATAAATGTAGGGGAAGGGGTGGTAAAATGAACACCTTAAGGATATCATCTTGTTTCTGATAGAAAAACGAGGAATTTGTACAAATTTGTAACAAATATAAAAAAAAAACAAAGTTTCTGCTCGTCGATATTGAATTGGATCTAAATTTAACAGATGCTCACTTAAGGATTTCGGAAGGGATTTTGTTGTAAAAACATAACAAACTATCCGTCCATGCTTTAACAGAAATGTGAAATATGCTTCAGTAAAGTGAAATATGAAATGTAAATATTTAGCTTTGAAATAAGCCCATAGTTGTGGAGATTGCGTAAGCGGGGTAAAACCGACCACTGTCGATGGGGTAAGACCGTCACCCTTAATTTATACCAAATAAAATATCTAAACCATTTTGAAAGTTGTAACCACGTTGTATATTACTATTCGAGTAAAATAAAATCAGTTTTGTTAAAAATACAAACCAAATACGCATATGTTTACAAAATATGGGTGTTTAAAGGTGATGATAAGTATGTATGTAAGTTTTTTGAGTTAATTAACCCTAAAAATAGTTCAATATCCCCGTTAAGCAATGTGGAGTTCATGAAACATTATATATTTTAGAATCACAGGAAACTGATAAATTTTTTTCACAAAATTGTGTACAAAAATCGTACTGGTCGCTTTTACCCCGTGGGTGGGCGGTTTTACCCCGTCGCCACAGTGCGTTGAATGTATGGACATGCGGGACAAAAATCAAAACTGGATGATCAAACCATTTAAGCACCTTGGTATGAAAGGAAAAGTTTTTTTTTCTGGTGAAAAGAGCTGCAATTTGCATAAATGACATATAGTATACGCATAATCGCAAAACTGTCCTAAGCGCCAATTCCATTATTTTCCAAGAAAAACCTTGTAATTTGTACTATTATTGCCTATAATGATGTAAGAAGTTATTTCAAAATATATCTCTTCACACTCGTAGCTGCAAAAGTGACTTATACGCCTTTATGCAAAAAAAAATGCGCATATTTTCAACATTTTATAGTTTTTAACATAAAATTTGAATAAAATCTTGGAAACTTCATTTAAAATATATTATTTTAAACATAAACTTGCCCAGTCAACATTTTGGTTGGTATAACTTTTGTTATACATCATTCTATATGAACCAATTCAATCGTATAGAATGCACGAAAAGGCTATATACCTACCAAAGTGGAGGCTATATGCGTACTTGGCACGACTTTTTCGGACTTTCTACGATCAGATATACGATGCCACAAAATTTAGATGAAAATAAAAAAAAAGTTTCCAGTGGGTCTCGAACACGGGACCTCTGGATCAGGAATCGGGCACCTTACCACTCTACCACTAAGGGTTGCTCATTCGATGGGTGATTATTTGCCAATGTTAATACATGTTTCATCTACAGCGACACATACTTTGTTGTTCTTTGAGGCCCATCGTCAGCAGATAGACAAAGTTTGGGTGGCAATTTTTGCTAAGTTATTGCGATTTCATACGATGCTTACTGGATTGATATATGATCTGTCAGTTTAAATAGCATAACGTGATTCTATGTTGCACTATTTACGGCATGTTTTGTTGTCAACACAGATTGTCGTTTATGAATCGTATTGGGGATTTATATACAACTTGTATTGACATTGATAACGCTTAATATGGCATCTTGTGCAATTTTGATTTTGGACGCATGAATATGTGATTTTGGATGCACATTCTTATACGATACGTGGTTTACTGGATGCTCTGGTGTAGTTATTACAGCTTTGACCCCATAGCGTTGCGAGATTTTCGGATTTTTTATCACAAACAACTTATTTTCATACTTGTGCTGGTTAAGGAGTATTCCGAAAAATAGATGAAAACCTCGAAGAGTTGCAGGGAGTTGCAGCTGTATCTTTCAGACCTCTTAGAGGACACTCTGAGAAACATGTTTGTGAGTGATTTAGGGTGGAACTCGGTGGAACTTTTTTTGAATCGATAACCATAGTTACTAGAGTGGTTCAAAAAAATCGTTTTTGCTCCACACCGCTCATTCGATTCTAGATCAAATCCTGAGTGCCCTCCCAAAATTTAAGCTCATTTGGATAAAAACTGAGACTGCACAAGCCCCTTGAAGTTTATATGGGAATTACTATGGGAAAAGCTAGCAATTCATTCAATCGGTCATAGTGTTTGCCCATGTGCTTTTGGGAACTAGAACTATGTTTATACTGTGAGATACAATAATCAGCTACAACTTTTCCGAAGACCGTTTTCAAATCGGACGCCTCAGTCATTAGCTATTGATTTTTGAATGAGTTGTAAAACTTTGGCAATAATTATTGGGCTGTTCTGCAGGCATCACTGGATATATGCAGTAAAACATAGTAGCCATGATTTGTGCGTGCTATCTTTCGCGCCAGGTGCAGCAATGTTGCCTGTTAAGAAGTTAAATGAGCACTGCTGAAGAATTTGTGACTAGATATAAATCAATAACTAATTACTGAGGCGTCTGATTTGAAAACGATCTTCGGCAAAGTTGTAGCTGATGAATGCATCTAACAGTATCAACGTAGCTCTAATCCCCAAGAGCACATGGGCAAACACTATGACCGATTGAATGAATTGCTTGCATTTCTCATAGTAATTCCCATATAAACTTTAAAGGGCTTGTGCAGTCTCAGTTTTCATCCAAATGAGCTCAAATTTTGAGAGGACACTCAGAATTTGATCTAGAATCAAATGAGCGGTGTGGAGCAAAAACGATTTTTTGAACCACTCTAATAGTTACATGTTAGTATTTCATAAGTTGGATTTCATAACCAACTCATCGTGCCGGTTTATCATATTCATAGTTAAAATTGGGGTGCTTATCCCATCAAATTTACTTTACCAACCTTCAAACAGGTTCTCTTTCAAATTTTGTTTGAATGGATTGGTTTCAACACCCTCCGTACTAGTTGAAAGTAATGTTGAAAACATGCAACAAAATTAAGTTTTTCTGCTACTCCGACAACTGTCACTTTCGACGCTTGTTGTAGTCGTTTTAGTGCTTTATAAATCTCATATATACACGTTTAAACACTTATTATCGCCGAATAAAATAACTTGAAATTGGATTTTTGTCAAAAATAATCGTGATAATCACTTTTTCAAGCACCAAGAAAAACAATTTTTTTTTTTTTTTTTTAATTTCTTTATTAGTATCATTCCAAACATTACATTCATTTCTTATATCTAGGTGTTCTGTGTTATTTGACAACACTATCATCCTAATTTGGTAAAACAAATTTAAGATTTAATTAACATTTTGTTAACAACATATTACATCATTGCTGTAGTAGGCGTTGAACTGGCAAGTAGTTGTTTTTTCAAGCTACTGACATTTTTCTCTATTTTCAGAGGAGAAATTTTCAAGCGATTCGAAGATTAAACTCGGGTCTTTCGTGATTCGAGTAGCTCAGTTCATTCTTCCTGTGTGGTGCGGCAGTGGACTTTTTCCTGTGTGGCGCGGTGTCTTGGTGTTTCCTGTGTGGTGCGGCGGAAGTTGTTCGAGTCGGCGTGATACTTGTGGAGCGTGAGTTCTCTCACCTGTGAACCTGTGTGGTGCGGAAGACGTTAAGGATTACCTGTGTGGTGCGGTAGACGTCAAGAAGTATCGTTAGTGTGGAGTAGGATTTTTTCAAGAAGAGGTTGTACGCTTTTGGTTTGAAGCTTGAAGTCTTGAAGTCATCTTCCAGACATTTTACGTGGAGTGTCAAGTTGCTAAGTATCTTTTCATTTTTATTGTATTATATATTTATTTTCATATTCGTGTTGATTTTTTTTTCTCTTAAATTGTTTATTTTTGCACCCCAATCATGGATATTGATGTAAATGGTTCAGTTCTAAAAGATGGTGATCCTCCTCCGGGACCATCATCTTCTACTGCAAAACCTTTTCGTATCAAAATATATCCGGTTTCTTTTGCCGGTCCATTTGTAGTATATTTTCGAAAAAAACAAATACCTATTAATGTTTTGTTGATTTCGGCCAAAGTATATGAAAAATATTCTTCCGTCAAGGAAATCAAAAAGATTTCACTTGATAAATTACGTGTTGTTTTCGGTTCTCGTGATGATGCAAATTCACTTTTAGAATCGCAACTTTTTTCAGATTCATATCGTGTATATGCACCATGTAATTTCTGTGAAATTAATGGTGTTTTATATGATGAATCTCTTCAATGTGATGAAGTGATAAATTACGGAATTGGTATTTTCAAAAATCAAGCCATTTCACCTGTTGATGTTTTAGATTGTCAACGTTTATCAAAATTAAAATTGAACGATAAAGGCTCTGAATATATTCATTCTAATTGTATGAAAATTACGTTTGCTGGATCAGTTCTTCCTGATTTTGTAAAAGTTAATAATGTTATTTTTCGCATTAGGCTTTATTTTCCAAAATTAATGCATTGTGAAAGATGCCTTCTTTTTGGACACACGAATTTATTTTGCTCCAATAAACCTAAATGTACAAAATGTGGTCAACCACATTTATCATCAGATTGCACTAAAAATTCTGAGCTTTGTATATATTGTAATCAAAAACATAACCTGTTGAAAGATTGCCCTGTTTACATTAGTAATCAGTCCAAATTCAATCAAAAACTTAAAAACAGAAATCAGTCATCTTATTCTGAAATTTTGAAAAATTCTAAGGATGTAACTGTTCCTAATATTTATGAATCTCTAACTGATGATGAGTTTGATGACACTTCGAATATAGATAACTTTATTTATAAACCCCCTTCTAAAAGAAAAAGAATTCAAAAATCTTCTCCTGAAGTTCAGGTTCAATTTGATTCTAATACAAAGTCATTTAATGAAAATTTTCCGCGGTTAAATTCTTCCTCTTCCCGTATAATTCCAGGTTTTCAACGAGTAGAATCTGATCCATCAAATTGTAATATGAATGCAAATGCCAATTCGTCGAATAATAACAAAAATGTTAATGAAAATTCCCCAATTTTAGGAATTTTGGAGGAATTAGTAGAAATGTTGGGATTCAATGATTTTTGGAAAAAGATAATTAAAATGATTTTACCATTTCTTGCCTCCATCCTTGATAAATTGAATACATTTGGACCCATCATTGCTTCATTATTTTCATCGTAATGGCTTCAAATTCTAATGGTATTTTGAATATTTTACAATGGAATTGTAGAAGTTTACTTCCCAAAATAGATAGATTGAGAGTTATACTTGAACATCACAAAATTGATATTTTCTGTTTGAATGAAACTTGGTTAACGGAGTCAAAAGTACTACGCATTCCATCATTTAATATAATTCGTAAAGATAGAGATATTGCTTTTGGTGGGGTTTTGATTGGTATTCGTAATGGCATTGAATTCAAATATATAAATTTATCATTGAATATACATTTGGAATATGTTATTATTTCTGTAAAACATATAGATTACAATTTTCATATTATTTGTTTATATATCCCTCCCAATGCAAACTTCTTAATATCTGAATTGAAAATGATTTTAGATAGTGTTCCTCATCCATTTTACATTTTGGGTGACTTTAACGCTCATAATTATTCTTGGGGTAGTGATAGAACTGATGGTCGTGGTTCATTATTAATGGATTTAATTGATGAATATAATTTAAACATTCTAAATGATGGATCATTTACCAGAATTGCTGTTCCTCCATTGAAAAATTCATGTATTGACTTATCTTTGTGTTCAATTGATTTATCTTTCAAATCTACTTGGAACATAATAAATGATCCAAATAATAGTGATCATCTTCCAATTTTGATTCACTTGAATCATTTAACGCAAAATAGTAATAATGTAAGTTCTTCTTTTCCAAATTATACCAAAAACGTTGATTGGAGTAAGTTTTCGGATTTAATTTCTGTGTCACTAATTAATTTGCAGGATTCAAATTCCCCAATTGAAAATTATATTAAATTTATTAAAATTATGATGGATAGTTTACTGCAATCACAGAAAAAGAAAACTCTTTGTAATATTAAAAAAAATATTCGTCCTACGTTTTGGTGGGATAATGATTGTTCTATTGCTCTTAAAAATAAATCGGAAGCTTTTAAAAAATTTCGTCGTTTGGGTACTAGAGAAAATTATTTACTATATTGTAAAGCAGAAGCTTGGTTTACTCGTACTACTAAATTCAAGAAACGAAATTATTGGAAACATTTTATTGAGAATCTTGATAGTGACACTTCATTGTCTAAATTGTGGTCTGTAGCAAGAAATTTAAGAAATTATGATAATTCTTCACCTGCTTTATTGGAATACTCCGATAATTGGATTGATCAATTTGCATCAAAAATTTGCCCAGATTTTGTTCCTCAATCTATTAATTTTAAAACCAAACAATCAACCAATTATTTTCCAGAATTATGTTCTCCATTTTCAATACATGAGTTTAATTTAGCATTATCTATTACCAATAATACTGCACCAGGTATTGACAATATTAAATTTATCGTTCTTAAAAATTTACCACACGAAGGGAAAGCTCATTTACTTTCAATTTACAATTCATTTCTTTTACAAAATGTTATTCCATTAGAATGGCGTTCAATTAAAGTAGTAAGTATACTTAAACCAGGAAAAGATGCTTCATTGGCTGATAGTCGTAGACCAATAAGTTTACTATCATGTCTTCGTAAACTTATGGAAAGAATGGTTTTAAATCGTCTTGAGATATGGGCTGAAAAAAATAACATTTTATCTCCTAGTCAATTTGGGTTCAGAAACGGTCGTGGTACCCGTGATTGCACAGCACTTTTGGCTTCCCAAATTCAGCTTTCTTTCAACAAAAAACAGGACACTATTTCGACTTTCTTAGACGTGTCTGGAGCGTATGATTCAGTACTTATTGATTTACTCTTTCAAAAATTAAATTTTTATAAAATTCCTTCAATTTTATCCAATTTTTTATATAATATGTTTTCATTCAAAATCATGCATTTTTATCATAATGGGACGTCTAAATTTACCCGTAATAGTTATTTTGGACTTCCTCAAGGATCTTGTTTGAGCCCCTTTTTGTACAATTTATTTACATGTGATATATCATCTATTATCCCAAATGGTTGTTTTTTAGTTCAATTCGCTGATGATAAGGTAATTTCAATTAGTGGATGTAATAGAGAAATAATTCGTCATTATATGCAAATTTGTTTGGATAATATTGATAAGTGGGCTTTTGAGAATGGTTTTACGTTTTCTGTGCAAAAAACTAAATATATTATATTTTCACGTAAACATTCTACAGTAAATATAAATCTATTTCTTAATGGATATGAAATCGAACAAGTATATGAATATAAATATCTTGGTATTTGGTATGATTCAAAATTAAATTGGGGTTCCCATATTAAATATATCCAGAAAAAATTTTCCAAAAGGATTAATTTTCTCCGAACTATTACTGGTACTTGGTGGGGTGCTCATCCTTCTGATATGATAGTTCTTTATAAAACAACAATACGCTCAATTTTGGAATACGGTTGTTTTACTTTTGGTTGTGCCACTCAAACTCATTTTGCAAAACTTGAAAAAATTCAATTTCGTTGTTTAAGAATTTGTTTGAAATTAATGAATTCTACTCATACTAAATCTGTTGAAGTTTTATCTGGAGTTGTTCCTCTTAAAATTCGTTTTCATGAACTAAATTGTAAATTTCTCGTACAATGCTTCACATATAAGCATCCGCTAATAAATATTTTAAAAGATTTACATAAATTAAATCCTTCTAGTAAAATGTTGAATTCATTTAATCATTGTTCTACAGAGCATATATTACCTGTTTTATCAAATACGTTTTACAATTGTGATATAAATGTACATTCTTTTCAACCCTATATTGATAAATCTTTACATTGGGAATTAAATCAAATACCAAATAATATGTGTATTCAATATGCTAAATTGTTTTTTGAACGTAAATTTTGTGGATTTGATCAAAAATTTGTGTATTTTACTGACGGATCATTGATTAATAATAATGCAGGATTTGGAGTTTATAATATTGATGTAGCATATTTTTTCAAATTACAATCTCCATGTTCAGTTTTTCTAACTGAATTGACTGCATTGTATTTTACATGTAATATAATAAAGGATTATTCTCCAAACATATTCATCATTTGTACAGATAGTTTGAGCTGTATCAATTCTATCGAATCATGTAATTTTAATTTTAAAGCCCATTATTTAATTTTATTGTTAAAAAAATTATTATATGATTTGCATTCTCGGGGATTTATTATTAGATTTGTTTGGGTTCCTTCCCATAGTCATATATTTGGTAATGAACAAGCTGATTGTTTAGCAAAATTAGGAGCTACTCGTGGAATTATTTATAAACGAGATGTGGCTCATTCGGAATATTACACAAAATTTAAAAATTATGCTTTGAATTCTTGGCAAGTTGATTGGGATTCTAGTGATAAAGGTAGATGGTGTCATTCCATTTTACCAATTGTAAATAAAAAACCTTGGTTTAAAAATTTATCTGCTGGTAGAAATTTGATTTGTACGTTTTCAAGACTTATTTCTAATCATTATACTTGTAATAGTCATTTATATCGTATTAACATTATAGATTCAAATTTATGTGATTGTGGTGAAACTTATCAAGACATAGATCACATAGTGTTTTATTGCAAAAATTATATTTTGCCTAGGAAAAAACTTATAAATAACTTCAAGAATTTGGATACTGTTGTACCTGTATCTGTTCGTGATATTCTTGGTATTAGATCACTTCCTATGATTAAAATTTTATACGATTTTTTCAATGATATTCGTTATGTTATATGATACTGTTTTGCGTTTTATTTTATTTCGTTTCAGAAATCAAGAACAACTCCCTTGAACTCCTCCATCATCTCCCATTTTTGGTTACTGAAACTCCTTCTCAAGATTATGGCTCTGATATGGATCATTTCCGGTTGAGCCTTTAGTTTTAAGTTATTTTTTATAACGTTATTAGAAAAGATAAAGAGGTTTTGTGCCCTTTTGAGAACGATTTCAAAGAAAATCACTCAAAGGGGTTTTTCCCTCTTTCTAAATTTTTTGTTTAATAAATAAATAAATAAATAACAACATATTACATTTCATTTGCCGTAGCAGTTCAGTTTTTTTACAGGTGAGTTGATTTCACCTGCTTATAAGAGAAAAAAAAATGTTTTTAATATACTTAACCTAACTTAACCTAAACATATAACGCATTAATCGTGGCAATAGAAGATTGTAACGATTTTTGCCTGAAATTATTAATGATTGTATTTGACATTTGTTCCAATGTTTCAACATTGGATATTCTATGTAACTCATTGGTACTATACCAGGGAGGAAGCCTCAGAATCATTTTCAAAATTTTATTTTGAATTCTCTGCAGAGCTTTCTTCCTGGTATTACAACAGCTAGTCCATATTGGTACAGCATACAACATGGCTGGCCTGAAAATTTGTTTGAATATCAAAAGCTTGTTCTTAAGACAAAGTTTTGATTTTCTATTAATAAGGGGATAGAGACATTTTACATATTTATTACATTTGGCTTGAATGCCCTCAATGTGATTTTTGAAAGTTAAATTCTTATCTAGCATGAGCCCTAGATACTTAACTTCATCTGACCAATTTATTGGAACCCCTCTCATCGTGACAACATGTCTACTTGAAGGTTTCAAATAAAGAGCTTTTGGTTTATGTGGGAATATTATTAGTTGAGTTTTGGAAGCATTAGGAGAAATCTTCCATTTTTGCAAGTATGAAGAAAAAATATCCAAACTTTTTTGCAATCGACTACAGATGACACGCAGGCTTCGTCCTTTGGCGGAGAGGCCTGTGTCATCCGCAAACAAAGATTTTTGACATCCCTGAGGTAACTCAGGTAAGTCAGATGTGAAAATATTGTATAATATTGGTCCCAAAATGCTGCCTTGAGGAACACCAGCTCTTACAGGAAGTCTTTCAGATCTGGAGTTATGATAATTAACCTGAAGTGTACGATTTGACAGATAACTTTGAATTATTCTAACAATGTATGTTGGAAAATTAAAGTTTTTTAATTTTACAATCAAACCTTCATGCCAAACACTGTCGAATGCTTTTTCTATGTCTAGAAGAGCAAGACCAGTAGAATAGCCTTCAGATTTGTTGGAACGGATCAAATTTGTTACACGTAAAAGTTGATGAGTGGTCGAATGTCCATGGCGGAATCCGAACTGTTCATTGGCAAAAATTGAATTTTCGTTGATGTGGGCCATCATTCTGTTCAAAATAACCTTTTCAAAAAGTTTACTGATGGAGGAAAGCAAACTGATTGGACGATAGCTAGAAGCTTCTGCAGGATTTTTGTCTGGTTTTAAAATTGGAACAACCTTAGCATTTTTCCATTTGTCAGGGAAATATGCTAATTGAAAACATTTGTTAAATATATCAACTAAAAATGATAAGCTACTTTCTGGAAGTTTCTTGATGAGGATGTAGAAAATTCCATCATCGCCAGGAGCTTTCATGTTTTTGAATTTTTTAATAATAGTTCTCACTTCTTTCAAATTAGTCTCCCAGGCATTTTCGAAAACGTTCTCTTGATTGAGAATATTTTCGAACTCCTGAGTAACTTGATTTTCAATTGGACTAGTAAGTCCTAAATTAAAATAGTGCGCACTTTCAAACTGCATAGCAAGTTTTTGAGCTTTTTCGCAATTAGTTAGTAATAATTTGTTTTCCTCTTTCAATGCCGGTATTGGCTTCTGAGGTTTTTTCAAGATTTTAGATAATTTCCAAAAGGGCTTAGAGCCAGGGTCCAATTGAGAAATTTTATTTTCAAAATTTTTGTTTTTTAATTGAGCAAAACGTTTCTTGATTTCTTTCTGCAAATCCTGCCATATAATTTTCATAGCAGGATCGCGAGTGCGTTGAAATTGCCTTCTCCTCACGTTTTTAAGACGGATCAAGAGTTTAAGATCATCGTCTATAATCACGGATTCAAATTTTACTTCACATTTTGGAATTGCAATGCTCCGGGCTTCAACAATGGAATTTGTTAAAGTTTCAAGAGCATTGTCAATATCAAGTTTAGTTTCTAAAGAAATGTTAACATCAAGATTGGAGTCAACATACGTTTTATATATATTCCAGTCGGCTCGTAAATAATTGAAAGTGGAGCTGATAGGATTGAGAATCGCTTCTTGGGATATTTGAAATGTAACAGGGACATGATCAGAATCAAAATCAGCATGAGTAATCAGTTGGCTACAAAGATGACTAGAGTCGGTTAAGACCAAATCAATCGTAGATGGATTTCTAGAAGAGGAAAAACATGTGGGGCTATCAGGGTATTGAATTGAGAAATATCCTGAAGAGCACTCATCAAATAAAATTCTGCCGTTGGAATTACTTTGAGAATTATTCCATGACCGATGTTTGGCATTAAAGTCACCAATGACAAAAAATTTTGACTTATTGCGAGTCAATTTACGCAAGTCAGTTTGGAGCAAATTAACTTGCTGCCCAGAGCATTGAAAAGGCAAATAGGCAGCTATGAAAGTATATTTACCAAACTGTGTTTCAACAGAAACACCTAAAGTTTCAAAAACTTTAGTTTCAAATGATGAAAACAGTTGATGTTTTATACGCCTATGAATGATGATTGCAACTCCCCCACATGCCCCATCAAGTCGATCATTACGATAAACAAAAAAGTTAGGATCTCTTTTGAGTTTAGATCCAGGTTTTAAATACGTTTCGGTAATAACTGCTATATGCACGTTATTAACCGTAAGAAAATTAAACAGCTCGTCCTCTTTACCATTCAGAGAACGAGCATTCCAATTTAAAATATTTAAATTATTATTTGGATCCATTAGAAAAACGTAATCCAATAACAATTTGATTTGTAAATTTTACACCTACTTGAACCGATTCAGTCATAGTGGTGGCTTTGAACATTGCATCAATCATTAGATTCAATTGTTCAGTTAGAAAATTAAAATCAGAGGCAGACATGTCATGTGATTTCCCATTGGAATTTCCGGTAGACGAAGAAGCGGAGTTACCTGTGGCGGTAGGGTTTTTTCCATTTGATTCGAAACAAGTAGAATGGGTACCCATGGATCGAACAGGGGAGGAGTTCAAATTTCCTGCTACGATATCGGCAAAGGATTTTCCGTGGGTAGATACATTCGAAATTGAAAGATTCGAACGGCTACCCGACGGATTAAAATTAGTTTGTGAATGAGCATGATTATGATCTTCCTGATGGGTATGATTCATGATCAAGCGATCGTTAACTGAAAAATGAGCATTGTTCGATACTCTACCAGGCAAATTCCGGAAACGACCGTTATCGTAACGGATATTATCTTTCATCTGCCTGGCACGAGCCTCAATGGCCTTTTTACGTGAAGGACAATTCCAAAAATTGGACTTATGGTTAGCCCCGCAATTACAACATATGAATTTGGTGGTATCTTCCTTCACTGGACAGACGTCTTTGGCGTGAGAAGAACCTCCGCAAATCATGCATTTAGCATCCATGCGACAATTTTTTGTACCATGACCCCACTTTTGGCACCGACGGCACTGAGTGGGGTTCTGGTAATTTCCTCCAGGTTTCTGGAAATGTTCCCATGTCACACGGACATCAAACAAAAGTTTTGCTTTTTCTAAAGCTTTAATATTATTTAGTTCTTTTTTGTTAAAGTGAACTAAATAAAATTCTTGAGAAAGCCCTTTCCGAACAATGCCAGATTGGGTTCTCTTTTTCATAATGATTACTTGGACTGGGGAAAATCCAAGTAAATCATTTATTCCATTTTTGATCTCTTCAGGTGATTTATAGTCACTTGAGAGACCTTTCAAGACAACTTTGAACAAACGTTCAGTTTTGTCGTCATAAGTAAAAAATTTGTGCTTCTTCTCTTCAAGATGTTTGAGAAGAAGCTAACGATCTTTAAGAGTTTCCGGCAAAACGCGACAGTCTCCTTTCTTTGCGATTTGGAAGGAAACCTTGATTCCCCTAATGGAGTTCAAGATCTCCTGCCTAAATCCCCCAAATTCGGAACAACTGACCACGATAGGCGGCACTCTTTGCTTCCTCATTTGAATCAAAGAGCCTGGGCTAGAGGCTGCTTCGATTTGGTGTTCGGAAAATTTGTCTAGAGCATCGAACTGATTGCTCATTTCGATACAATTATTCATTTCACCCTTGGAAGAAAGTTCGCATTCCGGAGAAACGTCCTTTCTTCCATTCTTGCCACGTGTAGTGACAGTTTTAAAACCCACTTTTTTGGAAGGAAGTAGTGAATTCAGAGATTCACCCTTCCTTTTGTTTGTTGTTGATACCATGTTTAATTAATAAACGAAAGAAGACGTGACCTTCGAAAGGTTTTTTCCCAAGACGGTGTCCAAGAAGGATTACCACCGCTAGCTTTCGCCAACGGGTCCAACGAAAAATCGAAGGCACGGGTCCAAACAAGGATCGTAAAGGGATCAATAGTAGAAAAATAGTACTGAAAAGTACTGTTTTAGTAGCACTGAAAAGTACCGTTTTTAATTTTAGCACTGAAAAGTACTGTTTTTGTAGCACTGAAAAGTACTGTTTTATTGCTTTAGGTAGTTTTTAAGAAAACTTCCAAGAGCAGAGAGAATTCGTGTACGCACAGCACGAAGGTACGATGCGCACTGGTGAAGAAAAACAATATTTTTTACAAATACAACACCTGTGATATTTTTTGATCATACCTAAGGCTTCAAAAAACGACATGCTGCGTCGAAAAATGATTTATTGATTCTTGATTTTGACATATGAATTAAATTGCTTAGGCAAGCAGTCTTACCCCATCTTCCCCTAGAGCACGGCATAAAAAAATAACAAGGCAGGCTCTTCACTGATATAAACATCAAGTTTGGTTGTAAACATATGACGTCACTCCTATCGTACCATATACCATCCGGACCACTAGATCATTTTTTTTTTTCGAAAATTTGTTCGAGGTGGATAGGAATGACGTCGTCAAGTAGCTGTCAGTTTTCAGAATAAAAATAACCTTCTTAATTTAGTACACCGTGCCCTAGAGGCTCTTCGTTACTAAGTACCGTCAAACGGGGTAACTTGCAACAATTTTCAACTTCAAAGCTATATGGACGAAAAAATTGAGGATTCAGATGAGACAAAAACCATCTGGTGCCCTAATCGCTACGTAAAGAATACCACGCGGTATTAATTTTATCAGTATTTAGTTTTCTGGAATCAGGAGAGACAAAAAATATGCATTTTTAATGCTACCCCTGATGTGGGGTAACATGCAACACACAATGGTACCTGAAGTACACTATTAAAAATTTATCCTATATTGTGTTATTATGGTCATTTAATAATTGTCTACAGTAAAAGCATGACAATTATCAGAAACAGGCTGCTTTTCTCTTAGAAAACTAATCATTATCGATTGTATTATGAGTATTGAATCAATTTGATTGAAAGCTTCATTGGCATTGCATAGGGTGTGCACACTGGAAAATTCTAGCATATTATAAGTCTTGACAGTTATTGGAAAGCCATCAAAACGTTTTAATGCAACTTTTTTACAAATACAATTGTATTTTAGGCTTTACTTCACATAACTTATTTTTTAGACATATTTAAATCAAAGCAACGTATAACATATTGATATGTAAAATTGGTTTGACATAACTTTCATCATATTTCATGCAGAAAGTTCCCAATGACTGATCTGTGTTATTTTTTTTGCAGATTTTCTAAATTATTCTTTATTTTCATGAAAAAAATAAGACTAAATCTAATAATACGATTTATTTAAATTTTTCAAAAATTAATACAAACAGTGTATTGAATTGATTGAGGTACAAACATTTTAATGTTACTGTACAAATATATGTTCAATTTTGCCTTTTCATGTGTTTTCGATGACAAACGGCAGGAAATATCAAACAATTGAGATCAAAATTGCTGTTGCAAGTTACCCCACAAGGGTAATCAAAAACGTTTTTGAATTTTTATAGTGTTTAACCTTCCGCGGATGTTAAGAAAAACAACTTAATAAGATACTGGGGTCATTATGACCCAGAAATGTATACCCCTATAAATCAGCGAAATATCAACCGAATAATGAAATTTATGCCGCATTCGAAAGATATACTCCTCAAGATTCTGATCACTACCTGGAATACCGGTTCCGGATCCAGTGGCCACCGGGAATCGGCTACGAAGGGGACCATGTTGGCCACGTGGAATTTCAGTACACTCAGTCCAGAAATCTGCAGTCATCACCAAATTGTATAAGATGCAGGCCATATAGGAATGTACTGTCTTCAGCAAACTTGCTTCGGGGACCAAGAACTTCCACATGGGATACAATTTAGTTCAGAACTTGACCACCGCGTGGCGCTAGCGTCGATATAAACTTCCGGTAGGGGCTAATTATGCGATAACTCGAGATTGAGAGCACATAGACGGATGCAGTCTTCAGCAAAGTTGCTCTGGAGGATAAACACTTCCACATGAGATACAATTTAGTTCAGAACTCGACCACCGCGTGGCGCTAGCGTCGATATGGACTTTCGGTAGAGGCTAATTATGCGATAACTCGAGATTGCGAACACATAGAAGGATGCTGTCTTCGGCAAGGTTGCTCAGGAGGATAAGGACTTCCTCATGAGATACAATTTAGTTCAGAACTCGACCGCTGCGTGGCGCTAGCGTCGATATGAGCTTCCGGTAGGAGCTAATTATGCGATAACTCGAGATTGCGAGCACATAGAAGGATGCAGTCTTCAGCAAAGTTGTTCAGGAGGATAAGAACTTCCACATGAGATACAATTTAGTTCAGAACTCGACCGCTGCGCGGCGCTAGCGTCGATATGAACTTCCGGTAGGGACTAATTATGCGATAACTCGATATTGCGAACACATAGAAGGATGCTGTCTTCGGCAAGGTTGCTCAGGAGGATAAGGACTTCCTCATGAGATACAATTTAGTTCAGAACTCGACCGCTGCGTGGCGCTAGCGTCGATATGAGCTTCCGGTAGGAGCTAATTATGCGATAACTCGAGATTGCGAGCACATAGAAGGATGCAGTCTTCAGCAAAGTTGTTCAGGAGGATAAGAACTTCCACATGAGATACAATTTAGTTCAGAACTCGACCGCTGCGTGGCGCTAGCGTCGATATGAACTTCCGGTAGGGACTAATTATGCGATAACTCGATATTGCGAACACATAGAAGGATGCTGTCTTCGGCAAGGTTGCTCAGGAGGATAAGAACTTCCACATGAGATACAATTTAGTTCAGAACTCGACCGCTGCGTGGCGCTAGCGTCGATATGAGCTTCCGGTTGGAGCTAATTATGCGATAACTCGAGATTGCGAGCACATAGAAGGATGCAGTCTTCAGCAAAGTTGCTCAGGAGGATAAGAACTTCCACATGAGATACAATTTAGTTCAGAACTCGACCGCTGCGTGGCGCTAGCGTCGATATGAACTTCCGGTAGGGGCTAATTATGCGATAACTCGATATTGCGAACACATAGAAGGATGCTGTCTTCGGCAAGGTTGCTCAGGAGGATAAGGACTTCCACATGAGATACAATTTAGTTCAGAACTCGACCGCTGCGTGGCGCTAGCGTCGATATGAACTTCCGGTAGGAGCTAATTATGCTATAACTCGAGATTGCGAGCACATAGAAGGATGCAGTCTTCAGCAAAGTTGCTCAGGAGGATAAGGACTTCCACATGAGATACAATTTAGTTCAGAACTCGACCACCGCGTGGCGCTAGCGTCGATATGAACTTCCAGTAGGAGCCAATTATGCGATAACTTGAGATTGAGAGCACATAGAAGGATGCAGTCTTCAGCAAAGTTGCTCTGGAGGATAAGCACTTCCACATGAGATACAATTTAGTTCAGAACTCGACCACCGCGTGGCGCTAGCGTCGATATGAACTTCCGGTAGAAATTACACAGATATTGTCCGTGCATCAGAATTATAGTCCCTACTTCTTCAAAGTAGAGAATCAAATGAATGAAGGATTATGAAACAAATTTTTCAACTCGACTCCATTTTTTTCCTTGTCTCGATCATTGTCAGATCATTGTCGGCAACTGGGAAAACCGAGACTTGTCACTTTCAACAAGGTTTAAAAAGTAATTAGGACTAATAAGTGTTCCTTTCATTACTCGAACATCCTGTTCTCTTCGGTTGAAGCAGTCAGGACTAGGGTTCACTGGTACACTGAGAGGCAAAATAAAGTGCCCACCTCACCAGTTTTCGAATTTCTCTCATTGATTTGGTTCACATTAAAGTTAACACACTTAAATATTTTTTGATATTTTATTTTTGATATTCTTTTAAAGTTGCACTTACGAAATTTTGATAGAAAAAAAGAATTTTACTCAAAGAAAAAGAAAATCAATTTGTATTGAAAAAAAAAAATAGTCACAAAATAAAGTGCCCACTTCCTTCTTGGCCCCAGAAAAGATGATTTAAGTAAAATAAAAAGCAATTTAATAGTTAATGTGTCCTCCTTTGGCCTTAAGGACTTGCTGGAGGCGTTTCGGCATGCTTTTCACCAGGTTTTGTAGGTGTTGTGGTTCTAGTTCTTCCCAGGCGCGTTCCAAGGCTTCAAAATAATTATTTTTGTTGTTAACACCAGTTTTGTCAACCCTGGCATCGAGAATCGCCCACAAATTCTCGATGGGGTTGAGGTCTGGGCTTTGTGGAGGCCATTCCAGCGGTTTAATCCGACAAGATCGTAAGAAAGACTTGGTCTTCTTGGCAGTATGCTTCAGTTCGTTGTTCTAAAGAAATATGAATTTCTCTTCAAGGCCCGTCTGGATCAACGAAATCTCCAGATTTTCCCGTAAGATGTTGATGTCGGAATCTGCCGTCATTATTACGTCGATTTTCACGAGGCTTCCTACTCCACTCCATGAAAAACACCCCCAGATCATTACATTTCCTCCTCCATGCTTCACCGTTCCTTGGATGTGGCGCTCTGCACCACACACGAGCCCGCCGCTTTCGGTTAAACAGCTCGAGCTTCAGGAGCGCTACATCCAAGGAACGGTGACGCATGGAGGTGTGATGAGATGAAATGTGATGGTCTGGGAGTGTTTTCCGTGGAGTGGAGTAGGAAGCCTCGTGAAAATCGACGGAATAATGACGGCAGATTCCGACATCAACATCTTGCGGGAAAATCTGGAGATTTCGTTGATCCAGACGGGCCTTGAAGAGAAATTCATATTTCTTTAGAACAACGACCTGAAGCATACTGCCAAGAAGACCAAGTCTTTCTTACGATCTTGTCGGATTAAACCGCTGGAATGGCCTCCACAAAGCCCAGACCTCAACCCCATCGAGAATTTGTGGGCGATTCTCGATGCCAGGGTTGACAAAACTGGTGTTAACAACAAAAATAATTATTTTGAAGCCTTGGAGCGCGCCTGGGAAGAACTAGAACCACAACACCTACAAAACCTGGTGAAAAGCATGCCGAAACGCCTCCAGCAAGTCCTTAAGGCCAAAGGAGGACACATTAACTATTAAATTGCTTTTTATTTTACTTAAATCATCTTTTCTGGGGCCAAGAAGGAAGTGGGCACTTTATTTTGTGACTATTTTTTTTCAATACAAATCGATTTTCTTTTTCTTTGAGTAAAATTCTTTTTTTTTTATCAAAATTTCGTAAATGCAACTTTAAAAGAATATCAAAAATAAAATATAAAAAAAGATTTGAGTGTGTTAACTTTAATGTGAACCAAATCAATGAGAGAAATTCGAAAACTGGTGAGGTGGGCACTTTATTTTGCCTCTCAGTGTATATCTTTTCTCCATAACGCACCACGAAAATGTGACGTACCCGCGTTATGGGTCATTTAGAAGGATGCTGTCTTCCACAAAGTTGCTCAGGAGGATAAGGCTTCCACATTGGTTATAATTTAGTTAAGAACTTGACTACCGCGTAGCGCTGGCGTCAGTATAAACTTCCGGTAAGGGCTAGTTATGCGATTACTGGAGATTGCGTGCATATAGAAGGATGCTGTCTTTGGCAAAGTTGCCCAAGAGGTTATTTTTTTGTCTCTTATAATGAGATTTTTAACCCATTGCAAGTTTATCTCAAGACCAACGGATTTGAGATCAAAAGTGACCATCAAGGGTATGTGATCCCTGGTCTTCAACGTGAGAGGTTTGTGAACCAACCACAATATTAGGGTCCGTCTCACAAAAGAATAAGGTATTTCAGTTTAGAATTCGACCACCCGGTGGATTTGACGTCGATTTGTATTTCCGATAGAGGTTAATTATTGAAGGGCGGTTCCACATTTTTTGAGCTCAAACACGACCCGTACCCAACTTACTTAATTTTTTTAAACCCGGACCCGACCCATTCTCAGACCTGATCCGAACCTGAAAAAAAAATCCACTGTTCAAATCCGAATCTGACTCGAAACCTAAACATTTTTTGTAAGAAAAGACCGAGTTTTAAAAATAGATAAAATCATCGTTTCTGATACATAAGGAAGCTTTCCGATTGTTACTCTTATCATAACTCTTACCAAAGTCCACCTTAATCCGAATTTTTACAAGCCCGATTCCGACGTACTCGAAAAAAAATTTCTAGCCTTCAAATCCGACCCGAACCATTCGAGTTTGGGTTTGGAAACCCGAGACCCGACTTATAGAAGGATGCTGTCTGCGGTAAAATTGTTCGAGAGAATAAGGAATTAGTCAAGAACATACGTTCAAAATTTAACCAGCATTTGGTGCTGGCGTCTCTTTGTATTTCCAGAAGGAACTCTTTTTTGAAGGTTTTATCTTCGGCAAAGTTGTTCAGTTTTTTTTTAAATTCTGCGCGTCTTTATATTGCTCTTATATGATATGAACTACACGATCCGACATGAAATATATGTTACGATATAAACTACAGTTGACTCTCCATAACTCGATATTCAAGGGACCATCGACTTATAGAATTATCGAATAATAGAATATACCGACACAAAATCGAAGGAACAAATTTCTGTATTTCCAATATTTTTATTATCATTTTTGTAAGAAAGCAATATTATTTTGTTGATATTTCTTTACAAACTATTATTTGAAAACATTTTTCGAAGTGCTCGAAAAATCACGTTATTTTTACTGACAGTAGTTTTTATCATTTTCATGTCATTACAATTTGTAAGTATTTATTCACCTTCAAACAAAACTTAGATCACGTTTCCCCAAAAAATAAAAAAATAAAATAGATATCGAGTTATGGAGAGAAATTCACATCTCACGTAACATCAACTTGTGGAGATATCGAGTTACAGATGTATCGACTTATGGAGAGCACAATGTATGGAAATTTGAAGGAACTGGAAAATCCGTCTAGTTATAGAGTATATCGGGTTATAGAATATCGAGTTGTGGAGAGTCGATTGTATATAATATAAAATGAGCTCTATGATATGATATGAACTATATTGTAGTCACTTCTAAAATTCCAACAAGAGTTCAGATACAGATAACGTCATGAAGTTGCAAAAAAAAAAAAATACTTCTAGTTTTTTTTTAGAAGTTGTTGCAGTATATGTGCACTTTAGTTTTTAATTGGATCCGGAGAAATCTTATGACTTTATACCAGTATTTCCTTCTGGATTTCCTCCAAAAAGTTATCTGGATCTCAAGTCGTAGTTCACATCGGAGGTATTCAAAGGATAAAGTCTAGTAATCTTAAATGATTTGTATGATGGATTCAACAGTTATTTACCGAGAGCTCATCCGATGGAATACAAACCCATGCCCTTCTGTCCTCATCCTCTCGAAATATCTCCAGAGACTCCCTCAGAGATTTTTCCAGGAAATCTTTGGAAGATTCCTCCAAGGATTTTACCAGAAAATAATCCAAGCTATTCTTTACCTTAAGGTCTACAATGATTTCCTCTGGGGTTCCCTAGGACTTTTGCCAGAGATTCTTTCAAGAAGAACTTTTGTTCGCCATGCATGGAATATCTTCCTCCAGGGAGTTGACATGGAATTTTTCTCCAGCTTTTCTTCAGCAGAGATTTCTCCAGCTTTTTCTTCAGGAATTTCTCCAAGGATCCAAGAAAAATCTCTACATGGTTTGCTGTAGATATCGTTTCAGGAATGAACTGGTAGAGATTTGACTGTATATGTAAATGAAATGTGAGTTTCGTCTACGCAGTCTTCATTATAAATAGAACGTTGAAAAAAATAAAGACTGCGTAACTGAAAAGCATATATGATTTTTCGGGGATTTTTGTAAGGAATTCCTCCAGAGCTTTTCTCGAGAATCTCTTCATGGGCTCTTGCAAAAATTTCTCCAGCGATCCCTATAAGAACTCATTAAATAATTTTTTGTAAAGTCCCCAATTGAATGGTAGAACCTCTGGAATAATTCGTTAAAGAATTCCTGGAGCGATCCCTGGAGGAAATCTTAGGAATAAATCCTAGAGGAATCTTGAGAGGACTACCAGCGGAATGTCTGGAGAATTCACTGTGGAAATATTTTAAGTAATCCTTAGAGAAACCTCTGACATTCTGCAAAAATCTCTGTAGAGATCTTCTTGGAGGAATCCTTAGGGGAATCTCTTATTTTTTATTAGAGGAATGTCAGGAGAAATCGCTTGAAGAATCTTTGGAAGAATCGCTGGAGAAGTGCTTGAAGTAATCTATGCAATAATTCCTGGAAAAGTTCCCTGAGGATGGATTAATTCCCGGAGAAATCTATCAGGAGTGAATTCTTCAGAGTTTTTGCAATTCCCTCACAGGTCTTTTTTTATTGAATTCTTCTACGATCTGATTTAAAAATTGTTTTCGGTATTTCTCAAGTTATTATTTCTGGATTTGACGGAATAATAGTCTGATTTTTTTTTTTCTAAAGGATGATTTTGAATTTTCTCAAGAGGATTTTTTTAAAACACTTCAGAGTACTTTTTGATAATGCGTCCCAATGAAGCTTTTTCTGGAATTCCTCCAGCTGTTCTTTCTAGTTTTAGTCCATAAGATATTTCCAACATTCGTTCGAGTTAATGTATGCATTCCTCCACGGTCATTTATTCAATTGTTCCAGAAATCTACTGAAGGTCTCCTCGAAGTTCTACATGAGTCTAATTTGATTCTTCTAATACTTTATTATGGAATTCTACGAGAAATTTGGATTTTTGGGATTTTTTCATTGGTGTTTGCGAAATCGCTTTTTTTTTTACAAATCTTCTTTCAAGATAATCTGACGAAGTTTTTCTGAGTTCTTCCTGGCAATATTGTTTTAATACAAAACCTTTATGCAAATTCTTGTACGCAAGATTTGTTGAAATTTCTGCAGAAGCTGATTCTAAAGAAATGTCCAGAAGTTAACGGATAAGAATGTTTTATGTTGTCGTTACTATACTGTTAATTATTTTTACTTACGCAAAACTAATTGATTCTGAATCAAATCAACTACTTCAGCACTAAATTTTACGTTAAATCAAATTCACACACTCTATTGATTTTACAGTGATACCTTCATGAGTCGATGTTCCATGACTTACAGGGTAAAAACAAACTTGCATGGTTACTATGATGGTCCCTAGAAGCAGCTATCCAAAGGAATGCTGTTCCATAACTCGATATTTCCATGAGTCGATGGTTCCTTTAATATCAACTCATGGAGGTTTCACTGTACTATAAACTTTTATTTATCTCAATAATAATATTGATAATTATCACTATCCGAACACATTCACATCTTTATACTTCAAGTCATACTCGCAAATCTACTTACTCTAACTTGCGAAGAATAGTGTAGGTGATAATCACAACTCAAGCAGAGGATTACGTTCAAATTAAAGTTTATGACGTGCACTTTTTAGGGGTAGAAAAATGTAGGGGTAAAAAAATGTAGGAAGTTTCTTATGAAATGTGCTCAAGAGTTTCTTTCGGAATTCTATTTCTTATTTCTTCTAGGGATACGCCCAGAATTTTTTTCAGGGACATCCTTATAAATTATCTCCTAGGAGAGGCACCCCTAGTACACCTCAAGGCGTAAGTTTATCAATTTATTTATTTATCCAATGATTTTAAAAATTTCTCCTATAATTACTGTTCAGGTCTTTTTGGAATTTCCAACGAATTTCTTTAAACAATTTGTTTATTTGTTTTCATTTAAAATAAGCCACGTGGTGGTCGAGTTCTAAACCAAATTGTTTCTTATGTGGAAGTCCTCATCCTTCTGAGCAACTTTGCCGACGACAGCATCCTTCTATGTGCTCGCAATCTCATGTTATCGCATAATTAGCCCTTACCGAAAGTCCATATCGACGCTAGCGCCACGCAGTGGTCGAGTTCTGAACTAAATTGTATCTTATGTGGAAGTCCTTATCCTCCTGAGTAACTTTGCCGAAGACTGCATCTTTCTATGTGTTCGCATTCTTGTATTATCGCACAATTAGCCCCTACCGGAAGGCCACATCAACGTTAGCGTCACGCAGTGGTCGAGTTCTGAACTAAATTGTATTTCATGTGGAAGTTCTTATCCTCCTGAGCAACTTTGCTGAAGACAGCATCCTTCTATGTGCTCGCAATCTCGAGTTATCGCATAATTAGCCGCTACCGGAAGTTCGTATCGACGCTAGCGCCACGCGGTGGTCGAGTTCTGAACTAAATTGTATCTCATGTGGAAGTCCTTATCCTCCTGAGCAACTTTGCCGAAGACTGCATCTTTCTATTGTTCGCATTCTTGTATTATCGCATAATTAGCCTCTACCGGAAGTTCATATCGACGCTAGCTCCACGCAGCGGTCGAGTTCTGAACTAAATTGTATTTCATGTAGAAGTTCTTATCCTCCTGAGCAGCTTTGCCGAAGACAGCATCCTTCTATGTGTTCGCAATCTCGAGCTATCGCATAATTAGCCTCTACCGGAAGTTCGTATCGACGCTAGCGCCACGCGGTGGTCGAGTTCTGAACTAAATTGTATCTTATGTGGAAGTCCTTATCCTCCTGAGCAACTTTGCCGAAGACAGCATCCTTCTATGTGCTCGCAATCTCGAGTTATCGCATAATAAGCCTCTACCGGAAGCTCTTATCGACGCTAGCGCCACGCGGTGGTCGAGTTCTAAACTAAATTGTACTTCATGAGGAAGTGCTTATCCTTCTGAGCAACTTTGCCGAAGACAGCATCCTTTTATGTGCTAGCAATCTCGAGTTATCGCATAATTAGCCCCTACCGGAAGTTCATACCGACGCTAGCGCCACGCAGCGGTCGAGTTCTGAACTAAATTGTATACCATGTGGAAGTCCTTATCCTCCTGAGCAACTTTGCCGAAGACAGCATTCTTCTATGTGCTCGCAATCTCGAGTTATCGCATAATTAGCTCCTACCGGAAGCTCTTATCGACGCTAGCGCCACGCGGTGGTCGAGTTCTAAACTAAATTGTACTTCATGAGGAAGTGCTTATCCTTCTGAGCAACTTTGCCGAAGACAGCATCCTTTTATGTGCTAGCAATCTCGAGTTATCGCATAATTAGCCCCTACCGGAAGTTCATATCGACGCTAGCGCCACGCAGCGGTCGAGTTCTGAACTAAATTGTATTTCATGTAGAAGTTCTTATCCTCCTGAGCAGCTTTGCCGAAGACAGCATCCTTCTATGTGTTCGCAATCTCGAGTTATCGCATAATAAGCCTCTACCGGAAGTTCGTATCGACGCTAGCGCCACGCGGTGGTCGAGTTCTGAACTAAATTGTATCTTATGTGGAAGTCTTTATCCTCCTGAGCAACTTTGCCGAAGACTGCATCCTTCTATGTGCTAGCAATCTCGAGTTATCGCATAATTAGCCCCTTCCGGAAGTTTATATCGACGCTAGCGCCACGCGGTGGTCAAGTTCTGAACTAAATTGTATCCCATGTGGAAGTTCTTGGTCCCCGAAGCAAGTTTGCTGAAGACAGTACATTCCTATATGGCCTGCATCTTATACAATTTGGTGATGACTGCAGATTTCTGGACTGAGTGTACTGAAATTCCACGTGGCCAACATGGTCCCCTTCGTAGCCGATTCCCGGTGGCCACTGGATCCGGAACCGGTATTCCAGGTAGTGATCAGAATCTTGAGGAGTATATCTTTCGAATGCGGCATAAATTTCATTATTCGGTTGATATTTCGCTGATTTATAGGGGTATACATTTCTGGGTCATAATGACCCCAGTATCTTATTAAGTTGTTTTTTTGTGGCGCCATCTTAGAATCACCTTAAGAAAAAAATTTTTTGGTCTTGCGCTTCGTTTCCACAAAATATTAAAAGTCAGGGAATTTCAGGAAGATCCGTTTGATAACAACAGAGATATTGCAGGTTGAAATTCGATTTTGGGTCATTATGACCCCAGTATCTAACTAAGGTTAAGCGAAAAATTGTCAAAACTTTTATGTTGTCAATTTGTACACTACTAAGTACTGTAACTGATAGCAAATGCCATGAATGACATATTTCTACCGTTTGTGTGGCACGAAGAACGTTTTTTCAATATTAGTTTTATTCAATCCAAATTTTAATATGATTTTCACCTCCAGCAAACTCACCAAAAAAGAAACGATACCCAAACCCTTGTCAAAACCTTCTGTTGTATACCTAAGGTCAATAAACGGCGGAATAAATCATAATAATTCAACTCAATGCTGAACGAAACGACTATTCGGTTACATGTCGAAGTGTTGCAAGTTTCACCCCTGTTGCAAGATATCCCGTTTGACGGTAGTTGTTTCATACCTTGGATACCGTTAGCGAGCCATAGCGCCGAGCAGCGCATGAGACGAGTCTCCCCGAGAGCATATTACCTAGCGCGCGCTTTTAGAATTTTCGTGAGCCTCCGTCTAGCGCAGCACACTAGGATTCCTATGCGCTGAGAGACGGTTTGGTTGGAGGCTCGTCAGTACATTTATGTGCTCCTGAGAAACATGTTACTCTATTCTCAATGAGAGTGGGTCAGCGAATGATACAAGTGGCCCACACAGAGATCGGCGCCAAACAGTGGGTGGTGTGTGTCTGTTTATTTTTTCGTTGGTGGCTCGTTACGTGGCATCCACAAATTACGTAACGCTCTAGGGGGACGGGGAAGTAGGCTCAAGCGTTACGGTTCATACAAAAATTTGAAATTTTTCATACAAAAAGCGTTACGGAGGGGAGAGGGTGTCAAAATTTTCCAATTCAGGGTGTCGAAAATCACGTGTAACTTTCTGGGAAAAATGAGGGACAGAAACAATATCTTCAGATACCGCTGAGGACTGCGTTTAGAAAATTAAGTTACTCATAGTAACGATCACTGGAACATTTTTTTGAATCATATTACACCCCAAATGGTTCATTTAGATCTCCAGAAGCTACTCCAGAAAATAAAAGGGGAATCCGTCAACTCAAACTCGTTCAGCCTCTCGTAGTTCCCTCCAGTGGACTTCTCTTGTGAAATTCGGTTTAATCATTACATATTTATAAGATGAAGACAATGAACCTAGGGAGAACAGTTAATGTTCAAAAGAAGGGAGAATATGATATGAAAGTAACAAAACCAATTATATCAATTTATTTTGTGAATATTGAAAATATACCTAGGACTAGAACAAATAACTTTTTTTGAAAATACAATCAGAAAGAATTTCCATTTTTTAAAAGAAGGCAGAGGCAGAATAATCTATAAAAACCTATGTAAGAATAGCTTTTTCCGCCTAAGATTATGGTTAGTGCGTCAGAGTACATTCAGGACTGTCGATGTGAATTTTTTTGTCCATACAAGTATCTTGAAATTTGAATGAGCCGTGGTCTTTGGCTAGACCTCCCTGCGTCCCTCCATAGATGACCAAGTGGCTTACGGACAACCTCTTAGATGATTTATCTCGTTCTATAAATGCCATATAAGGTTCCACAATAAATTCTACTTGTTCTTCATAGACAGATATAATATAAATGCGATTCTCAAAGCATTTCAAAAAGAGAAACAGCCTTATAAGATATTTGTGAGCTAAATGTTGCGTAATACATTGGAAAGATATCTAGTACATATACCATGGTACAAGTTGTCAAGAAAATTGTTCCAAGGTTGACTTGGTTGGAAGACAATCATAAGTATGAAACTCATTTCAAGATAATTGTATCATAGTACCCAGTGTATCACAAGTATTCAAAATAAAACTGAAACGAACTATCTAACATTTAACGCAAAGTTGACAAAGGATTACTAGAAAACATTCACGGAATCGCATAAACCTGGACTAAAAATGACAAAGGATGCAAACACTCAACTTTTAAAAGGTAGTTTTGGACTCAACTACTGTTTTGTCTCAAATTCCGAACACTTGATTTTTGTATGGCGATTTGGCTGAAATGTTCGTTGAAACATGTCATTAAATTATCAGAAAACCTCGGGAGTTGTGTTGATTCTGTCAGTTTGATGTCAGTTAAACTAGCTCAGATACCGTAATCCGGGGTAACATTGATCATATTTTTTAGTTTTTCTTAAATTTTTCATTTCACAATACAAATGTTACAAGTTTCATATTTTTAAAACAAGTACTGGCACCCACCGCTTCTAGCTATGTACTTTATTTTGTTTTTCGAAAGATTTAATTATTTTTTAAATAAATGTTTTAAGTGATTTTTTGATTCAGCTGATATGGGGTAACATTGATCACCCAAGTAAACAACGTTCGCTAATTTCGGAAATGTCGTTACTTACTAAAATCAGGGCCCCTGAAGCCGAATATGAAGACCAAACTCTTACAAGTCATTTACTTTTTGAGTTATTTCAAAATTAAAATTACACCTTGAACCGCGTAATTCGCCTAAAAGTAGGCAATTTCCTCAGGGAAATTCTACATTCGTAATAGTAATTAGTTAATGTTGCCTAATTGAATAAACTTATGAAAGATTTGACAACGGAATCGTTTTCGGCGATGCCATTTTTAGTAACACCCGCATTTTCCTTGATCACATCGTCTGCAGAACTCATGTGAGACATGAATTTTCGGTAGTGTCAGTGAAAATGATAGAAATCATTGTTTCAAAAAGTTGACAAATTTGCGCATGAACTAAACGCAATTTTGGCAAAAACCTTAATTATCATTAGCTTATGAATATACGAAAGAGAGGCACCGTTCATGGTTCGAAAATGTTTCATCAACAAATCTTTATTTGAACGTTTAACAAGATGAGTCATCCCGATCAATGTTACCCCGCTGATCAATGTTACCCCCGGATTACGGTACATTTGTTTGCGAAATTATTCATTTGAATACGATTTATTTGCGCTGTTCTGAATTTGAATCAAAGTGTTTTGGAATATGAAAAAGAAATGAAACACAGTGTTCGGCATTTGAATCAAAATGTTGTTCCGTACCTCCATTGTAAAAACAATAATAAACAAGTTCAAATTAACATTTTTAGCCACCCACTCAACAGCTTACAGTTAGACTTTTTGGAAAAAATAATTTTTTTTTTAAATGTCAGCTACTTTATACCTGCTAGATGCATTTGAAGTCACTGTTGGACTTAAGTGTTCGGTACATTTTTTTTGCTTGGGCTTCCATGTTAATGAATTGACGAACTAGATAAAAAGAAAAAACTGAATAAAACCGAATTCATTTCTAATTTTTCGTACCATGAAAATCAATAAAACTATTCTGGAGAATGTCCTATTCTGGGGAATGTCGTTCTGGATGTTGAGTTTCTGGGAAATGTTCTATAACCGTCTGATTTTTTGGTGGGACTCCAAAAGAATAATTAAAAAATATTTATTATGGCACAATTTTTCAAGAACGGAAAATGCTAAGACCATCTATTAAAAATCGCTTCCCTGTCCCTTTCCTCTGGGTACGTCCATGCGCTAAGCTGATAAGCAGGCTCGGTTTACACGAAAGTTAGACGAAATGAAGAAGAATAAGTTTAACCATTCGGTCGTCGCGCGAATTTTTGTAACGCGAGCAGTCGCGCGTTGTACTTTGTACAACATCCTTGTTTTGCGAATAGCCAGGAGTCAGACCACTTAGAAAGATGACGTCTTTGGTAAAATTGTTCAGTAGCTTAAGGGCTATTATTATTATATCAAGAAATTCGGGATTTTGCCACTAGGCGGCGCTAGTGAGCATGAAACTTTTGTTTCTCAGATCTCATGATCCTGACCACTTAGAAAGATGACTTTCTTGTTTAATCTTTGAAGTTCGAGATTATGCAAAATAATGATAGTCCCTGAGCTTTCTGAACAACTTTGCCGAAAGTGCCTGTTCTAAAAAGTCGAGATTCTGCAGTATCCGCAAAACAAAATTTCATGCTCGCTAGCGCCGCTTGGTGGCAAAATACCCTATTTCTTGGCTTCAAATAATGATAGCCCTTGAGCTACTGAACTACTTTGCCAGACACTATCTTTCTAAGTGGTCAGGCTCCTGAGATATAATGCTAACTAGCGTCGCTTTGTGGGCAAAATTTTGAATCAAACTAGCCCGAAAAATGATAGTCCTTAACTTACTAGCAACTTTGCCGAAGACGATATCCTTCTAAATAGTCAGGATCCTGAAATATCTGCAGAACAAAGTAAAACTTCCATCCCAAATCCCCAATTTCCGAATTAATGAGGTACATCAGATAGCGCTTCACCTCAGAACAACTTAGAAAAGACTCAAGTTTCTATATTATCTGCATTTTTAAGATACGACTATTTCAAACTGTGGTTTCTCGAACCGTACATAGTGCGTTCATTATTATGCGACTTCCATGAATTTTTGATTTGATTTACCGTATTATAAAAGGGCCATACTGTAAATAGGAAACTGTCGCGAGTATTGTTCTTAAGAAGATTTGTTGAGGGAATACATTTTGGTTTGTGTCGATAGAATATCTTTGTGCAAAATGATAGCATAATACATCACATATGGTCTATACAATGGGGAGGGGAAACTGGGGTAATATGCCCATAGGGGGGCAATAACGCGCCCACCCCTCGATTGGGGTACGAACGGGTTTGTGTGTTTAGAATTTTTATTTCAATCCTAGGTATAGAAAATGGATAAAAGATGCTTCTCTTAATATATTTTTATGGGTGTTTTTTCAAGAAAATCGATAAAAAAACGTAAATAGCGTTTTTTGCTGATTTTCGTTGCATTTTGTGCGATCTTCAAGGTCAAATTTTAGGTCGATAAATAACCAAATTTATGGAAACTATCGCCGAGAGCCAACTTGTGCACTGTCCATAGTTTGTATACCATGCAAAAATATGTTGGAATTTGTCCCTTAAAACAGCTTATTGAAGGACCTAAACTTTAATCACTCGGGGCAAAACGTGTAACACGCCAGCCTGCGCGTTTCGGGGTTTAAAAGTAAGGTGGCTTACGCGCCACTCCTTTCGGAGACCACCACCAGTTTAGGGCTTGCCCCTTGCGTAGAGACCCCCAGGGAATGGGTCTAATTTACTCCCGATCAAAGGATAGCTACGAGTCGGCTGACGTCCAACTTTGGGAAAAAACATTAAAGGAAGGAAGGGATTTGGGGTTTCGTGAAACATACAAACGATTCGAATCCGCAAACTAAACTCGCTAAATTCTCATCACTGGCCGACCGGACCAATCTCGACACACGAGGAAATAGGGAGCATCAATGCACATAACATATTGGAACCTCGGGACGCCCAGCAAGTTGAAAAGTTGTACCCACTTTCAGCTGCTGGCAAGTGGTAATTCTAGTATAGAGAAGACATCGAACTGTCATTGCCAACGGTAAACAAAACATATGATTCGAGCAATGAACCATTGCTGCAAAGATTGCAGGCATTATGATCGGGGAACGGTGAAAGCAATGTCTGACGATAAAACTTTTTTTTTTTTCATAATTTGTTAACGTTTTCTTTTTCAAAAATATTCAATTTCAGGTTTCATAACCACAGAATGTGATCTCATCGAAAATATTATTTCCTGTTCAAAATAATTCTGTTTTACTAACGTGAAAAAGCTTTTGTTTTTCAACATCCTTCCGTTCATTCATCTTAAATGCTATGTTAAGAAAAGCAACATAGATATCTATAGCTATATAGCTTTACATTGACTCAATTATCTCGGATATGAGAGGCCGAATCTAATTCTAAAGCTGTCCAAAAATAATTATTTCCATTCTCTTTGTAGCCACTCTGAAATATGTTATCTTTGATTAATTTCAATACAACACTCTTAACTTGTTTCGCTCAAAAATAAATACCGAGCGCACAAAATCGGCCTGCAGCACATATTCAGTGCGAAGGGGGCTGCACACAGTTTTGTGCAAACGGTGGTGACAAAACTGAATTAGTGAATTACGCACAGAAGAGGAACGCTTGCAGAATTCGCTTCCATTTTTGTTTTTGCTTCTGAAAACATAAAAAACAAATTTTAAAGTTTTTCAGGGATTTTTTCATTTGAATAGCTGAAGCTGAAGCAAATGGGGAAAACTTTCGCATTTGCGATCATCTTCCGGCTTTTCGCTAAAAAAAAACCCCATGTTACCAACGGCCAACGGATTACCTGCTTTGCTCATGTCCCACAGTTTCAGCAGATGCTTTCTCATTTAATTTTGTATAGGAAGCTACTAACAGAATGAGTGCGACGCTACACAGAATTTTCACTCAGTCAGCTAGTTCTGCATTGGTTGCCTCATTCTGTGTAGTTTGAACACATGCGAAGAGCTGGCTTAGCGTGAATGTCGATTGATGTATTGCTAGTATAATCTTGACATTTACCGATGTCTTTTATACCGCATGCAAAATATTGAATGGGTATCAACTTCTTGAGCTCGAGTTCCCACTTATGTTATGTGATCAATGGTTGTTTTCGGGGAACCGCCCCAGTAAAGTAAAAATAAATTAAATAAAAAAAACTACGACCGAATGAACATGCAAAATCTTTACGTAGACATTTATTGGGGACTCTTCACTATTCGACTCTCAACAATATAAACTTTCTTTAAATTCCGCCTGCATTTATTCTCCCCTCTTTACTCATCAACATATACACAACATAACATTAACATTCATCTTCTCAATTTAATTCTCTCTCTTCACATCTTCATTTACTCTATCCTAGCCTAACCTTTGCTTTCCCTTCTATCTACTTTTCTCTTGTGTCATGGATGGTGCGTTCATGTGCAGTTGTTCATTCAGGGGTGTGCGTGTGTGCGTGCTCGTAGTGACTACCAGCGCAAGCGCGGGAGCTAAGGTGAATTAAATCGTACAGCCACTACCGACTCATAGGCTAACGGTAGCGGGTCAAAATTGAGCCATGCGCATGGACTTACTTCTAAATCAGCATGATTTCTACTCACGGTTTGATCAAACTCTTGGAGGGTCTTACGGGTACCGCAGACGCGTTCA